>NW_012192592.1:43473-73736 GCF_000956335.1 Plasmodium fragile | reverse complement strand
GCATATATATATGTACGTAATTTTTTTCACCAAATGTGTGGTACGAAATGGTATGAAGAACACTTTATTGGAGTCCTTCCCCACGTATCGTCTCCCAATTCACTTCCTCACCGTGGAGGATATGTAGCGTATCCCTCCTTCCCACCAACTGATCAATCATGACATTGCATGGCCAGCCTCATACATATCGTTGAACCGATCCAATGTGAGCAAATAATGGTCGACAATTTTTTCTATCTTCCTTTTGTCTTCGCTCCGTAGCTCCTTCGTTTCGTAATAATATTTAATCCTCTTAATGTTATTCACAAATATGTGGTAATATATGCCATAATTTTTAAAGTACGTAAATAGTTTGAGCATTACAATTGGGGAAAATAAATTAAAGTTGTTAATTGCAAGGGAGTATTGAATGATTTTGTTCAGCCGTGTGCATTCAAATAGTATGTCTTCCAGTATATCTTTCCTCACTTTGGTGTCTTTATCGATTTGGTTAAATATTTCCAATTCGCGTTGATACACCTGTTCATTATCATTATACGATTTCAGCGTTTCCATCATTTGGGGGTTTTCAAAAAAGTCTATGTACTTCATTACATGCATCTTGAAGAAGGTGTGAAAGTCGTTTCTGCTTTCGTAAATGAATGAACAGATTTCTTTGTTCTTAACATCTGAGGTGAAGATTTCCACATTTTTTATATAATTGTGGGATGCTAAGCAGGCCTTTAAAAGTAGGGCAATATTTAGGGGCGTACTTTTATCCCTATCCACATCGAAGATGGTCAAGTGGGATAGGGTATAAATGTATTGTTGCAAAATGTGTTCATCCCTTTCGTCGTTATGGGTTGTGATGGGTACCTCATCACCTTTTGAAGAGATTTGTTGTGCGTTTCGATTCGCATGCAGGGGCTGATTGGAGAAATATTCTGCGTTTTTCGTTGGTCTTTTACATATTGGTACCCTCCTTTTGTAATTTATATTCACTCCGTTGAGTAGATCCACGAAAAGCATTTTCTTACAAAGGGACACTGCAAAGGACAGCACCGACCATGCGAGAACGATGTTACATGGGAGATTCGTCCGCATGGTTTCAGTTCGGAGAGGATTGGTTATTTAAATGTTTGTCGAGTACAGACGTTTTATTGCAACGTTGTTCTGGGAATAGTTGTTACAATGGTGACTGCACTGAACAACACGATCTGGCTGAACCAAGCGTTTTTTTTTTTTTTTTAAAGAGAGCAGATATTCTCTCCATACCGTATAGCAATGTTCGCACACATTCGGCCTCTGAGTCGGAGGCCTGATGGCGGTGCTTTCCTCCTTTTGGTTTTGCATTTGTTTCAACAGGTCTTGCATAGCTTGGGCTTGGTCCCACCTGCAAAAAAGAAGAAGAGTGCATGATCAGCAGGGCGCGCGTAAAAATAACACAACAGGGGTGTGTGCGCATGAATGGAAGCAACTCTTTTTTAACGCTCTTCTCTATAAAAATAGGGGACGAAATGGCTAGCTGTTTGCACATATAGAGGTGTCTGTTACTTACCTATTTTCTGCCTTGGGGGGATTTTGCAAAAACTGCTCATATTCCGAAATGGTAAAATCGCACCTCCGGAAGTCCTCATTATCATACGTCTTTGAGAGGAAGGCATCTCCAAAAATTTCTGTGCTGCATATTCTTGAGGCTCTACTATTGTAGGGTAATTTTTTTATACGTCCAATATCATCAATGTAGCAATTCACAGCAAAGAAATTTGTTTTTTCGTTTGGAATTGTCAAGGGTATTATTTGATACGTCTGTGATGATTCTACTGCGTTGTTGATGAGGTCTGGTGTTATAGCGCTGGTGTTTAATTGTCCTTCATTTTGTTCTGTTCCATTTTTTCCATCTTCATTTTCCTTACCCACTTTAAGTTTTTCCTTGATAGATTCCTTGAGCTCATTTTTTCCTTTTTCGTCAAAAATGATTCTCCTAAAATGGGACGCCAGGACGCCTTGGAATTTCCTTTCGGTTCCACTGAAGGTTAGCTCTTTGATTTGGTCATTGATGTCGCTACTTATGAGGACGTATTTAAATTGTTGGTGAACGCACTGGAGTATGTCGTCTGCCATGTTGAAGGGGAGGAGGAGGAGGACAGATTGTTCGGTTTTTTTTCCCTTGTTGCTTAGTGCAGCGTGCAAGTGTACGATTAGCAAGTGTGAGCGGTATATGTGTGTGGGGCGGGGGCGACGAGAAGTGCACAGGAGAGGGAGTACATGCGTATTGATCTAGATGCACCCACTTTATGTCGTGTGAGCATCTCTACATATGGATGATCAGTTGGTGGGTCTGACAATTTGAATGCGCGGCGCTGTTGGTGGGTGAAGTTTGGGAAATCGAAGAAAAAAAAAAAAAAAAAAAAAAAAAAATGGTTCAGTAGAAATATTTTCTTTCCCCTGTTATAGAATGTTTCAAACTTTGGGATCTACCTTTTGTGCAAACCGATGGAGCGGAAAATCATTCCTTGGAAGTATTCTCATCAAAAAAGATGACACTGAATAACTTTTTAATTTAAAAAAATATATATATATTCTTTTTCGCAAGTGGCTATTGTTTAAGAAGCGGCAAATTTGTATGTATCACAATTATGCAGGTAAGCGTATGTATAAAAACGCCTCACGAGGACAATAACGGGACTGCGCACCACGCCGTTGCTTTTTCAGTTGTTCTTGTTCCCCCGTTTGACGACAGCGAGCCTGACAACACAACAAACTGGTGGGGGTGGAAGTAGCGAACCACAATTGGATACAAATTTAAGCGAGACATGGAAAACAAGGAAATGGGAATTTTCTCCTCAGGTGTTCATTTTTAAAAAGTAGGACTATGCCAATTTCGCGTCGGTGAAAATTATATGGAGATGATTTTTAAAATGCACGTACATGTTATCATTTTGTAGAGGCGCGTGGCACGCTGGTTTCTGTTTTGTAGGACAATCTTTGTATTTTCTCCCTTGGCGTAGGGAGGCAGTCGCCCCCTTTTTTCTGTTCTGAAGATGTTGGCGGAGAACAGTGCCTTTTTTTGCATTTCAAAACTGCATCTGCGGGTTATTGTTATTCTTAAGGTTGAAGCTGCGAGGTCATTTTTTTACTGCCACGAAATGATCAAACGCAGGGGGGGGGGCAGTATTTGCCCTTCGCGCAACGCTCCACATATGTGTTACGTATGGAATAAAATATACACAAATTTGGAGATGCAAAAATTGTAGGCCAATCTGCATGCGCAGGCGAAGTGTGCTGCTAAGGGGGTATAATGCACGCTGTGTTTTATGGCCCATTTTAGGGGGCAACCGGTTTGGTTTTATCACTGCAGATATACATGTGTACAGGAATTATGTGTTTTTTTTTTTTTTTTTTATGCTTGGCCCAATTATGGCAACAGAGCAACAAGCATTTTCTGTGGTTGACGTTTTATAAAATTATGGACAACATATTAAATGCAAATAGCTACAGGGGGGGGGAAGAAGAACAAAAGTGGGTTTGGGTGAAACGAAACAAGCAAACAAGTGTGGAGTCATATTTTTTTTTAATGTCAAAAGGGGGAGAAAAGCACAGCAATGGGCATAGCTAGTTAACGAATTTGCCGCATTACTGTGTGTACATTTTTTTTTGGGGGGGTATAAAATTGCACTTTGAAAAACGTAAAAAAAAAAAAAATTCATACAAGCGAATGTGTACCATATGTTGTTGCATATATATATATAGGAGAGAATTATCATCCCGAGCGCTTTGGCACGCGGAGGGGAAAAACACAAATGGCTAAGTTTATAAGTACAAAGAAGGGGAGAAGGGGATGCCGCGTCGTAGCTTTTTGGTCGCCTCTGTCAAAATCTCACACATACTGTCGTTGTTGATTCCTCTAAACGCGCAGATCATTTGTCTGAGCAGTTCGTCCAGGCGCCTGCGTAGTTGGGAGGTGGGGGGGAAATAAATGAATGGGAGGGGGTATGGACGTATAAAATATGGCGCAAATATGTGTGCACTTTTTTGTATGGCGCCCTTTTTATAGGAACATTTATGTGTACGTTTTTTTTGAGCATGCCAGGTGTTCTCCCTCAGGCACACGACTTACCTGAGCGTGCGAATGATGGACCCCTCATATATCTGGGAGTCGGTAAGAATTTCCATGAAGGAGTATCCGCGCACCCACTGCAAGACGATGGGCATGATGGCGGACTTGAACTTGTCCAGGTAGTCTTTCAAATTCATATTCATTCCACATTCGTTCATTTTATTCGAAACATGAGTAGCGGTTTTGATAATCTGTTCGTACCCCTCCACAAGCACTGGGTCGTTGATGGCGATTTCTTTGTTTGAGGATTCATCATACACAAAGCAGGAGAGAAAGGCACATATGTAGTCGTAGCTGTACTTACTAAAAAAATTGGAGAAGAATAACTCCGAGATAACTAATTCGTCCACACTTAGGATGGCACTGGCGATTTGTCCTTTCATGGTGACGACATAGCTTTTTTCTTCACTGATGGGGAAGTCTCTTCTTTCTCCCTGTCCTTTGCTGCGTCCGTTTTGGTGGGTCTGCTCATGTTCTGCTTTAACTTCTTCCAATTCGACATTCTCCAGGTTGACTTCCTGACCGCTTGCCTCCTGCTGCGCGCCCTCCGTTTCCAAGTGGTGCGCAATTTCAATATAATTCAAACCCTGAAGGAGGACAAGCATATTTTTGAGTTCCTTCTTTAAGACTATGAATCGGCATTTTTCTATGCTTGCCTCTAAAAGGTTTTTCTCAAATTGTAAAGCGACATACATATTATACAGTTGATAATACTTGTGCAAATTTGGACTGTTGAGTAATTTATTTTTACTTAACATATGTTCGTGGTAGTTAATATTTTTTACAACTTTAAGAAATGCTTCATCTTTGATTTCCATCTGGTGTGGGTTAATGACTGGTATGTTTTTTTCTCCTTTGAGGCAGGTCACCATAGTGTTATACTTCATTTTGGCGCTCATAATTTGCTCTTCATTTTTTTTATCAAATGGTTTGTCTAGGTTTAAGACGACCGCTGAGATTTGGTAGATGCACTTGATGTTAAAGGTGATGAGCTTCCATTTGGCTTTGATTCTGTCGCTGGCTGGTGCGAATTCCTTTTGCGCGTTTTCTTCTTCGTCCTCTTCCTCTTCCTCTTCGTTGTCAATGTGGGCGAGTTTCCTTTTTCTGTTTTGGCTGTAGGGTACTAGGCAGTCCACGAGCAGCACTTCGCCATCAGCCGCATTGCCCGCATTAGCGGGGTTAGCGGCGTTAGTGGGGTTTGCCGCGCTTGTGCTTCTGAAGGTGTTGTTTCGACCAGCGGTGCGGCCCCCGTTCGCTCGCTCCACAACCTTTCCCTCAATGCATATGGCCCAACCCCACCTTAAGTCGTCTTCCACGAGGTAGAGCAGTCTGCCCATGGCCAAGTAGGGGGTGATATTTTTCCTGGCAGTCAGTATAGACCTGTACGTTTCGCCAAACTCGATCAGTTTGTTTCTTAATATGTAGTAATTGGAAATGCAGGAGAAAACCGTATTGTACTTTTTGAGCTGATCATTGATGATGGAGTTTTCCTCGTTGAGCGTGGCGATCGTGTCGCTGCACCCGACCTGGACGCAGTGTTCTCCGTAGGTGCCATTCATCTCGTCCATACCCATTTCCGCTTCCACTCCTGTGGGTACATTTGTCGCGTTTCCATTTTGGTCGCCATGTGGGGTGTCCCCCAATTGAGTCACACTCATCTCCTTTCCTCCCGCCCCAGAGATGGACTCATAATTATGATTCATAATTTTCTTCAAGAGATTTTCTTTGGTGATCTCCTGGTCATGCTTATCCAGGTAGACATTAGTTAGCTGATTAAAAATTTCTTTAATTTTTTGTTCCACTTTTTTTTTGGCCAGAATTTTTTGGAAGAGGTTTTTCTTCATTTGGTATTGAATGAAGGATCTCTCGATCATAAACTCAGGAGTAATTCCTTCTATTCTGAGTAGATTTAAAATCATATTATAGCCCAAGTGGAACTGACTAACTAATCTGTTGGCTTCCCCAACGAATAATTTTTCCGCCTCTCTCCAGTGTAGTGGGCTATCTAACATAATGATAACGATACCTCTATCGTCTAACCCACGTCTTCCAGCTCTGCCAGCCATTTGAATATATTCACCCGATGTTATTAACCGTTTTTCTACTCCATCAAATTTTTTCAAGGATGTAAAAACGACTGTTTTGGCTGGCATGTTAATTCCCATGGAGAAAGTTTCTGTACTGAATAAAACTTTGAGCAAAGATTCTTGAAACATAATTTCAATTATTTCTTTAATGATGGGTAGTAGGCCACCATGATGTATTCCTATACCTCTTAAAAGGAGGGGAAGAATAAATTGTACCTGCGGTAAAGCCCTATCATCATCAGCTAAAATTTGAATGGCGTTTTCGTATAACTCTTTTATGACTTCCTTTTCTGTGTCGTCGGTTAGATCTACTTTATGCATGGTAGTAGCATTTATTTCGCATTCCTTTTTTGAAAATGCAAAAATGATAAGAGGGGTATAATTACGAGAGTGACACATTTGTACAATTTTTTCAATATCATGAGCATTTTTCTTTCCCCTTTTGTTATGCTTATTAATACCATTCTGGTGTTGATTATCTTCAGACATGTTATTTTTTTCCTTTATAGCATTTACTGCTTTAATAAAATTATTTTTTTTAAAATCTTTATTTTCATCGCATATGAGAAAAACGCTTTCACTAGAAGTTGGGTAAATATAATGTTGGAGAGGAGTAGGTCGATAATCTGTGTAGACAATGTGACATGCTTGGGTTTTGATACTGCTTACCCATTCTGCAAACTGAATCCCATTTGGAATGGTTGCACTTAGGAAAATAAATCTCACCATGAGTGGTAGTAAAATGATGGTTTCTTCCCATATGACTCCTCTATCTCTATCTCGCATGTAATGAATTTCATCAAAAATGACCCACTTTACTTCTTTGGTTAAGGAAGAGCCTCTATACAACATGGATCTCAGAATTTCTGTCGTCATGACGATGATGGAAGCATCCGGATTGATGGAAATATCTCCTGTGATCAATCCAACGTCTTTAAATTCTTCACTGAGGTCTCTGTACTTTTGATTACTTAATGCTTTTATAGGGCTTGTGTAAATAACTCTTTGTTTATCCCTTAACCCTAGAGCGATGGCGTATTCTGCAATGACCGTTTTTCCTGCTGAGGTGTGTGCTGATACGAGTACGCTTTCATTTCGCTCTAAACATTCAATGGACTTTTTTTGGAAGGTGTCTAATTCAAATTTGTACGTTCTGGCTGGTGTGAGAGTTTCACTGAGTTTGTTGTGGACGTAGCTCTTTGGTCTGATGCACTTGTGAATACAATTGACGTCACTGCGGAACTCCTCCAACACAAGTACATCATCATTGTTTATCGTTTTGCTATTTTCTATTAGTGTTTCTTCTACAGGTCCGTTTTCGTCGGCGTGTTTTTCGCCCTTTCTTCCATCTTGTTGTTGATTCAACTTCCTCACTTTGGTGCCTGCATTTCTGGTGGTGCTGTCCATAATTTGTACGTCGTTGTATATTTCTTCCTTGATTTTGTTTTGCACCTTTTGGTCCCTCTTTGTGCACGAAATGAGGTTTTCCACGTTGATTTGTGGGGTCCCCAGGGGGGCTGAAGAGGGTGCGCCCCGCGGCTGCTCATTCAATTCGGCTTCTACTTTATTTCCGCCTTGTACACCTGTCCCTGCATCACCCTCGCCGTGGTAGATACCCTTGTCGTTTTCCCCACCAGAGTGCATTTCTCCTCCAACTGTGCCCTTCTGTGTACGCATCTTACCGTGTGTCTCTTCGTTCACTTCACCCTGTGCATGGTTGTCCACAGGGACTCCATCATCCCCCCCCTTTTCACCAGTTTCATCTTTTGTGGAAATATTATCTACTATGTCATTTTCCTCAAATACGTTAAATAGGTCATCAATATTCCCGCCGGACATAATTATATATATAAATTGCGATTCAAACTTGGGGACTTTTTTTTTGGGGGGGGTTACAACTTTAGGGCGATGGGGTGTACTTTGTTTTTGTGAGTATGGTTTAGATTATTCCACGGACACATACTTTGTGCACCCAAATGTGGGGTGGTGGTGGGGTTACGTCTGTATCAACAAATGGGTAAATAAATGAGCCTTCCAAGTGACATACTTTAACTTTGTGTCGGGGAGAATAATTTCCCGTTCTTTCCTCCCCTACAATATACTGGGAAAGGAGAAAAAGTTAGAAGAAGCACAAATGTGATCTGAGCTGTGGGTCAGCTTCTTTAATCTTTCGCAGAATAAGAGGGAGGTTCAACTCCAGTGTAGTTTTGCTATTGTTTGTATTTTTTTTGAATACCAACTTGGTGGTAAAAAATGGGAAAATATTTTTTTTTTACGCGAAAAAGATGGTCTCTATATACAAAACAACATAGCTTTTATAAACATATTAAAAAAAAACAAAACAAAACAAAAAAGCGTTATTTTTCTCTATCCTTTTACCACAATCCCAGGCTTCATTTTTTATGTTATGGTATCGTGGCCCCCTGGGCGTATCCCGAGAATATGTAAAAATATGTATGCGCGTCGATTTATATAAACTTATACTAAAAATTACTGCGCGAATGGCCAATATTTTCCACGCGTATTATATTTTAGTGTACATGAGAGTTGCGGCCACATTGTTGGCCATTTTTTCCTTTTTTTTCGTTTCTGCCTCTTATGTTGGGCAGTTTGATGTTTCCACATGGACGCACCAAATTCCATGCGAGAATTTTTTTTTGTTCCTTCCATTCTTTTAGCTGGTATATAGACGATTGGGCAAAAAGGTAATGATGGGGGAATTTAGAGGCTAATATTTTTAAACACATTTACAGAAGCGCCTCCTCAGGGGCACAGTTTTTATTTTGCGAATTTTATAAGTATATTAAAAAACATTTCGAACAGAATATGCCTGGACTATTCGGCCACCCAAATGTTATTTTGCATTTCCATTGCATGAACCTTTTTGTTAGAGCAAATAAACACCTTTTTCTTTCATTTTTTTGTCCTTTTTTTATAAGCAGAGAGACAGACGTGGGTGAAATGCATACAATATGTACACGTTGTTACTCTGTCCGTTCTGTGTGCCCCTATCACAGTTAACTCGTGCGCACTTTGGAGGAACCGAACGAAACAGCAACACTTGTGTGGAAAAAAAGGTGTGGTATCGACCTTTTTGCTGATAATGGAAGGACACTTTGGGTGGTGCTTACCGTTATGCGCCTCTACATGAACGTGCGGCATACTAGCATTTCCCCCTTTGCATGCCTAACCATGGGGCACAAATTAAAATGAGTTTATTCCGCTTAGCTTGTTGTGGAAATTTGCACGAAAGACAGTGTCCTTAAGAAGGGTCACTGTATGTCGTTCATCAGACATTCCAGGCTGTAATAGGCGATCCAAATTTTGTGCATAAAAATTGTAGTAGCAACATTTATGTGTCTGTTCCTGTTAACACTGGACTCACATGAGTGCTGAAAGGGGGGGATAAAAGAATGTAACCCTTGATCAATAAATCATTTCCCTCATTGAGAATATTCCCCACTATGCGTATTCTGCTTATTCTCCTCTTTCGCGTATGCCTTTTGGGAAAAGGTATTTTTTTGCCAGCGCTGGGCTGCGTATGAGCAGGTGATAAAAACCAGGAAAGGTGTAAAAAAAGCAGAAAAAAAAAAAAAAAAAGGGGGACAAAAGACGGTTTGAAGTTGACCTTGACAATGTGCCTATATGTACATGGAACAAACCAGTTTCGGTACTTCCCTAGTTGAGCATTTTATTTTTTCCCCCTTTGCATTTGTGCGTACAGCAACAAGGGTGATTTTGTTAATGTTTCACAAAAAATGTGTCACATGACGGCGGCGATAAGTGTACAACAAATCTGAGTTGTTTGGCCTCTTTGAGGTTTTTCCTATACGAACGAATAAGCGTCCGTGGGTGTACACCCCATATTCGTTTTTAAGTTCATGTAATATCACCCCCGCCTTAGCGCTGTTTTAGCGAATTAGTGCAAGGCACGTGTGTTTGCTTGTGCATTTTTTTTTTTTTTTTTTTTTTTCCTTTCTTCTTTGCATAATTTTACGTAAGGTCTAGGTGTATGGGCATACAAGAGTATGCACATTGCGGGAACTCAGTCATGAGTGTTATGATTTTATTTTTTTTACGTTTCACGTTTTACGTTTTATAAATATTATTTTGTATTATATACAATATATTTTCCCCCTTTTTTTTCACCATTTTGCGCTTTCTTTGTGTTTCTACATTTGAGCATGTTCATTTTTGTACTCGTTCGTTTGTGCAAGTATGATTTTACATTTCCCTACTTTGCCTTCCCAATTTGCTTCTCCCATTTTGCTTTCCCAATTTGCTTTCCCACTCCTATGAGATGCCATTTTTTTCGTAAAAAACAAGCCATGCTGATTGTCACAGCTTCCCTTTAAAAACCGCGGTGAAGGGCACCACTTTGTGTTTGTTTAAAGATATGTGTACGTGTACGTGTTTATATAAATATATATGTATATATATAACTGTATGCATAGGCGTATGTATTTTTTTTTTTTTTTTGTAAAATTATTTGTATTACTGTGACAAGTGGAAAAAGAAAAAGAAAAAAAACAAAAAGAAAAACGAGAATACACACAAGAACGAGCGAGCTTTGTTTACCTCAGGTGGGGAAAGATTACCATGTTAGAAAAGTTTCATACCATTACACATTTGCATTATTCATCTGACCCCAGTGCGAAAGACATTTAAGCTGAAGAGTTGTTTCATGTTTGATGCATGAATGTGTGTGTGATGGGCGTTTATGCTTTGTGGGCACATGCAACCTCTTTTGTGTGTGCAACTGCCGCGTGAGCAACCGCTGTGTTAGCAACAACCGTATACGCAGAGCTGGTGTGGGGATATTTTCCCTTTTTTTGAACAGCGACAAAAGAGCGGAAAACCAAGTTGTAATTTCCCTCCCCCCTGCGTGATACACATTTTTCCCCGTATGAATGCGGAACGGCGTTGAGTAAACCTCGATTTTGTTTGTTTGTTTGTTTTTTTATTAAAAGAATTTTTTTGATTAGTTTTTGCGTTTGCAGCCTTTTCTTTTCCACATTCTTCTATCTTTATTTATTTATATATTTATATATATATTTTTTTTTATTGGAACGAATTCGCATTATGTGGACGTAAAGTAAATGAGTGTGTTTCTCTTATTTTTTGTGGAAAGCATATTTGAAACGTTCATAAAATTTAATGTTATTAGTTACACTACGGCTCGGCAATTGTGTGATTGCATTTTTGGATCAGCCATGTATGCTTGTGCGCAAGTACCTCGTTGTATCTCGTTGTACTTCGTTGTAACCTTTTGCATACGAGGTACATTCGTGCACACACGCAGGTGCGTACAAGTGTTCTTGTTCACGCGCATGTGCCCCTGTAGGTATATCTGTGAGCTTGTTTGTATCCATATACTTGCGTGAAATATGCATGCATATGTGTCTTTCCCACGTTGATATAATACATAAATGGGGAAGAAGAAAGTAACAACAAAAAAAAAATTGAAGTGCCTTTTTTTTTTTTTTTTTTTTATTATAGTACATACAGCAGTAGACTTCCCATGACGTAGTCGACAAAAAGATGAAAATAAAACAGCACAAAAAAAAAAAAAAAAAGTGAGGTATACATATTGAATGATTTAATCAAGGTGCTTTACACAAAATAGTAAAAGCAGATGGACAGAGAATAATATGAGTTGTGTGTTAAGTGCTTTTTTACACCTTTAGATAAATGCAGGACGCAAATGCATCCAGGTGTTTTTATTTTGCCATTCGAGTAAATGTCTTATTTTGCTTGAGTTCGCGTGTTTAGGAAATTTGAGGCAATTTTAAGGAAATTTTTTTTTTTTTTTTTTTTTTTTTCCTTCTTTTTTCATTTGCCTGCGCTTTTTATTTTAACACGTCAATTGCAGAGAAGACATAAAAATTAACGCAATTGTATAGCACCTATATGCTTTGTTTTCCTTTTTTTTTTTTTTTTTTTATTTTTACCAACTCGTTTATTGGAAAGGTTTTGCTTTTTTTTTCTTCACGCCCTTTTTGTGTCTCTCTGTGTAAAAGAATTTGTTATGTGTACGTATGCACATCAAGGCGTTCTTATCTACATGCATGCGTGCCATACATTTATATTAGCGATCTTATTGGATAATAATTGTGAATGGACAAGGAAAGCTTACCTTTTTTTTTTTTTATACTTTTTAAAGAGCGTATATTTCAGCCACATGTAATTCGTTTTTCCTTCCTTATTCACAGGAACAGTGTTCGTAGCAGTGATACGTATAGTAATTTTTTTTTTTATTTTTCAATTAATGTTATTAATATTTGTGGAACGAAGTGAGACGAACACGAATTCATATTATTTGATTAAATTAGTCATTGCCGTTGTGCATACCTCACTGTGGGCTTGCCTGTTATCGTATTAGGGCATCACCTGAGGGTACCACGCGGCATTGTACTTTATCGAGTTTGCGTCATCGAAATGGGAGGGTGACGAATGGTGTGTACACATTTGTATGCCTATATGCGCACGTTCGAACATACACAAACACACCAGCGCAAATAACGAAGAAGCTAATTCCCCTAAGTTTTGCAAAAAGAGACAAAAAAAAACATACACATATCAGTGGGCATATAATATTCTTTGCACGAATGGTCATTGGAAGAAGTGTGCTCCTTTTTGTGCTCCCCCCTTTTTTCATTGTGTTATATACACAATTTTTTTTTTTTTTCATAAGATAACACACCCACATATAGGGTACGCCTTGCGTACACCCGTCCCCCCTCTCCTCTCTCGTGCTTACATGTCCACCAATTTGATGATGTTTTAATTTTAGTTATTATTTTTTTTTTTTTTGTGTGTGAAAAAGTATGCGCATTGGAGGGAGAGAGGCAAGTGGCGCAGACGAGACCAAGAGAAACGAAGCGACAGTTTTGTTCCCGTACAGATATGAAATCAAAAGGCACGCTCGTGATCGAGGACACAAGACGCTAACGCAACGGCAGATAAAAAATTCAGCACGCTTTTAAAGAAGAGGAAGAATGAAATTTGCATGAACTACCATGATATCTGTTAACCCTAGTGGACGCTTATTTTTTCCCCCCATTACGTGGGCACATATATACGTATTCATGAATCAGGGCCTGAGCATTACCCCGTGCCTTTTTTTTTTTTTTGTGTAGTGATAAGGTGTGCGTGATAAAACTTTTGCTCGTTTCGTTCCCGAAGTTTTCTCTTCTTTGCCCGTTCACCACTTCTCCTGCCCACCACTTTACCATTTCTCCTTTTCTTAAATTTCCAAATTTCCCCGCATTTTTTAAATACACTAAAAGTATCGCCTCTCCGCCCGAGACAACTTTTCCATCTTTCCCCTTTTCGCCACTTCACACGAGAACAAGATGAGCGTCGGTGTGCCTGTGACCAAGTCCTTCAACAAATTGAAGAAGTATCCCTACGAGATAAACAAGTTTGATAGACGAGAGACGAACGAATATTTTTACCTGCCGGTCGATTGTCCACGTATGAAAAAATGTGATGATGCGTACTGTCCTTTAGCACACACGAAACTAGAAAAGATATTTCACCCCATCGTATACAAAACACAAGCATGTCAGATGGCAAAGGATGGAGCTTGTGATTATTTTCAGAAGTGTGCATTTTATCACGACTCGAATGATAAAAATGAGGCGCACTTGAATTGGACCATTTGGGAAAAAAAATGGAACAAGTGGAGAAACAACATCGATAGCATTTTGACTCATCACAATAAGAATGATAAGGAAATCAGGAGGAAGGTGGAAAGCATTTTGAAGATCCGTATGCCACACTTTAATTATAACTCCAATAAGAATGGTTTATTTTTGAACAAGAATGCATCGTTTTACTCCACGTGGTCGAACAGCAGTCAGGGTGGCGGTGTGAGCAGTGGTAACAAAATGAGTAATGTTAGCACTGGGCTTGGGAGCGGGTTGAATAATCTTTTGTGTAGTTCCATCAACGCATCCATCACACACTGCCCTACCACAATGTTTAACAGCCCTTGGAATTCCAAACAGTTGAGTAGTGTAAAGAAAAGTATAAAAAATAACAGTGATGGTAAAAGTTGCAGTAACAATAATGGTAGTTCTATATGGATAAATGAGCTGAGCGATTTAGGAACCCTAACTTACGACAAGACGACTGATATGAATACATCCTTTATGAACAAGAGCAACATGTACTATGATGACACTCTGAGCTACAATAGCAATACGACAGACTGTGGCCTAAATTTTGATATGCTGGATAACAATGCTTATAAGGTGGTTGAGTTTTGTTTCACTGATTACGAGAATAATAAGACGAAGGGTGGTTGGAGGGAGAATTGCGATGTGATGGGCGTTCAGGGGGTCAATTCTTTCTTCTCGCACGGTTTGAAGGGGCAGGAGGGGGAGACGAAGGCGGGGCTGTCCAACGTTGGTAAGGGAAGTGGAACGGTCGCTGGCGAAGGGAGTTGTGGTGCTGCCCAGGAGAGTAACCCGTTCCAGCAGCTCACCTACAACAAGGCTTGCGAATATTTTCCAAGTGTGGCAGACATGGCAAATGGAAAAGAGGGAGAAAATGATGAGGCATATGGAATGAACGCAAATGTATGCAACACGGCTCAGACAAATGTACACCATTTTAAGGACGAGCTGATAACAAGTATGGGTAGCAGCCCAGAAGGAAACTTCGACTTAATAGGTTCTAAATATTTTTCCAACAATTCAAATAATACTTCCATTTTTGAAAATTATGGAAATCTGTCCACCATATTTGATGCTAGTGAAAATAATAATAAGGCGAACAGCTTTGCGAACATGTCCTATTGTAAGACATTTGATAATCTGAGTTTTGGTGATACGTGTAGAAGTGGAGTTAACAATAGTTTCTTTACAAATGAGCATGTGGAGGAGGGACAGGGGTGTAAGGTTGATGTGGAGGATGGAGACGTGGGTGGAAGTGTAACTGGAGTCGTTGACACAGGGAGGGGTGAAATGACGGGGGTGAATAGGGACAAGGAATTAAAACAAGAACAGGGGGACAGAAAGGACAGTGTTACATTAACAGGGAACAACACAAAGGGGCAAAATAAAATGTCAAAGAAGAATAAAAATAAAAAAGGGGGAGATGCAAATTTGGCAAATAATAATGGAAGTAGGAACAGCAGTAATGCACTGAATGCAGGAAGCAATACCAGGACAAGTACCTTCAGCGAAATCCTTTGCGCGGGAAATAATGAAATGAAAAGTGAACTGAACGAGAAAAGGAAAAACAGCAAAAAGGAGAATCAGATGAGCAAAAATTGTAACAATGAACAGGATCCGGATGATAAGAAAAGTGGAAGTAGCAAATTTTTGAGTGCTGGGGAGAGGAACGATGAAGATTTTAGCAGCGCCGAACAGTCTTGTGTAGAGAGAGAGAAGGGGAAAAGTGTCAAGGGAAAGAATGGCGAAGGTCAAGGTGGAAAGAAGGGCAGCAACACGCCCAGTACGAACAAAAGTGGAAATAAGAATTCGAAGAAGGGCACAACGACGGAAAGTGCTAGTAATGGCGGCACACCCAGAGGTAGGAAGCAGGTCGAAAGCGATCATCGGGAGAGTGACCAGCGGGAAGGTACTGAACAGGAAAAGGGAGAGAGGGAACAAAAAAGCGGCAAGGAAGTTGAAGTCGGCAGCCACGCGAACGATCATGCCTTCAGAGACAAAGCTAGAAAGGATGGAAACGGGAGCGAGAGGAGTAGGAGCAGTGCAGTAAACGGAAGAGATGTTAGCGGTAAAGGGAGCAGTAGCTGTAGTGGGGTGACTTCCATGAATCAGGCGAAAATTACCTGTGAGGAATTGAGCGCTGCTGTATGCACTAGTTCTAGAGGGAACTTTGACTGGGCGCATAGGAACCAAGATACGGAGAATAAGAAACAGAATAATGTGGGTACAACGTTTAGTAGTTTAGGTGGTGTACAGAGTAGAGGTGTGTCCATTGACATTAACAATGGTGCTAACTCGTATCATGGCGTTATGCGAACATCCACGACGGAGTCCAGCGTGAATAATGATAACCATATGGAGGACAAGAGGCAGCTAGAGGAGAGCTGTGGCCAGACAATGAATTACTCCCACTGCACAGAAAATAGTGTGCCCTCGAAGGAACCAAGCGAGTTTGTCATTGCAAACAAGCAACTCGTGAAACATAAGGATAGTATGTTTTATAATTACGCGAGAGGTAGCATGGATAGCAAGTTGGCCGAGTTGGAAACGTTTGGGGGGAGAAATGGGGTAAGGGTAGTAGGCGACAACCTGTTTGGAAGGAAGAGAAACAACTCTGCGTTCATTTTGAAGGAGAGGGAGGATCAGTCGCGCATGTCGTTGCAGGGGGTGAGTGGCGGAATGGGAGATGACCTGGGCAGCATTTTTAACCTCGGTTTAAACATGGGGAACACATTCAGAGAGAGCCGGGGTTCTGCGTTCAAGGAGGGAAGAAGTTCTTCATTCAACGAGGGAAGGAGTTCTTCATTCAGCATGGGAGGGGGAAATCCATTTAGAGAAGAGAGAGGAAAGTCTTTTGGCGAAAACAACCTAGCAAACGACACGTACAGCAATTTTTTTATAAAAGAGGAAGCCTTCCACCCGGTGCATAATAAGCAGTTTGAGGAGGTCACAAAAACGAAAGAGTACAATACCAATGAGAAGGAAGTGAACGAGCCAATGGATTACACAAACAACTTGTTAAATATATTTCTCTCGTGTAATAGTATTAATGAGAATTTCGAATGCACCAATGAATCAGATAATAGGTTCACCGATTTTAAAGAGGACACGAATCTGTTTGGTCATAAAGAAAAGGAAGTGACACATGGAAGGGAATTTTTTAATTCTTCATCCCATAATTTTAACCCATTTGGAAATTACTACAATTTTTTGGGCCCTTCATGTTTACAGTGTAAGCACTACAAAAATGAAATAAAAAATTTAATGGTTCAGATAAAAATTTTAAGACAGGAGCTACTCAAATGCAAACAAATAATAATGGCGTCTGGGCTGAATGGAGGTAATGATAATAAAATGAATCCTTGTAATTACAACTGGACGAACACAAAGAGTTTGTCCGATATGTACGAGAAGAAGAATTTTGTGTCTTCCATCGAGGCGAATGATTGATTGAGCCACACAAAAGTAATGAGACACATGTAACAGCATTTTTCTCCAGCAGCGGAGGATACCCCGTCCCCAGGACAACATATATAAAAACACAATTTTTTGTGAGTTTCCTTTTTTTTTTTTTTTTACGCCCCCTTATATTTTTCTAAGTGGTTGTGGAGCCACGCCCACACACATTCCATTTGAAATTGAAAGAGGAATTAAGTCCTTTTCCCTATTTGGGTGTCTGTCTAGACGACGGCACTGATAATTGAAGAGTACAGAAAAAAAGTACACCATATTGAGTTCCCTCTCTATGCTCTGAACAGATTTGAAGAATTGGTTATTTGCCAATTATGTATTGACGTAATTTGCTTTAGTATTTTTATTTTTTCAAAATGGTAGAAAGAGTATTTGGGCACAATGCCTCGTGGGAGAATGCACATCTGTACAATATACATAAATATGTATACGTATGTGTATACCCGCATGTGTATATGCCCATGTGTATACTCGCATGTGTATACCCGAATGTGTATACCCGAATGTGTATACCCGCATGTGTATACCCGAATGTGTATACCCGCATGTGTATACCCGTATGTGTATACCCGTATGTGTATTTTTTTTTTTTTTTTTTTTTTTTTTTTTCTTTCCCTTTTTAATGTAAATATGAAGGTTTGTGAACCTAATGCTCATTTTATTTTTTTTTATATTTTTGAAGCACTTCAGTTGAGACGCACGCGCTGCAGCTTCACGCCTTCGTGTATCTGGAGGGGAGAGGCTTTCATGCGTGCTTGCGTACGTGCGCATGTGACACGGCGTGCGTTGTTAAAGTAGCACCCAGGGAGACCACTTTGTACATTTGTGTACATTTTTTTTTTTTTTTTTTTTTGCGTTTACAGCGCATTTTTGCGGCTCTTTTCAACCTTCTACATGCTCTGCACGTACTGCGCGTTTGGAGAGGCTTGATGAATTCCACACAGTTCATCCTTCCGCCGCCCCCCCTTCTGCATCCAAATGTACCACTACCTTTTTTATGCCCATTTTTGCACCCACCCACACACACACACAGAGTTTGCCCCATTTTTGAGATGTATTGTTTATTTGTGGAATTATTAAATTATTTTTGGACGCCAAAATGATGCGAACGCGTGTTTGGGGGGCATCTGTTCCCCTCCGCAGAAAAACACGCACGTGCCCCCGGATAAGGTCGACTATAGGTTCATTTGATTAATTTGTTTGTGATTTTATGTTTTTAGTTATATTAGAAAAATTAGAACAAACTCGAAAAATAAAAAAAGACCATTTTGCAACGATAAAATGAACTGTAGCGTGTTTGCACACACCAACCATTGAGTATTTTATGGACTGAAAAATTTGAAGCGTCCTGTGGGAGGGGTCCACTGGTAGACATTTCTAATCGGATGAGATACCATTAACATGCGGAGGGACACAAAAGAGTTGCCAGGACACACATAATGGAACTTATGTAACCCCTTTTTTGTGCGTGTTATAAAAAGCAGCCCTTTCTTCGAACCATTATATGAACTCTTGATCAGCTCCACATTTTTTTAATTATGGGTGTTTGCGCAAAGAAGCATGAGTGGTCATTTGGTGTGTGTGTGTATGTGGAGGTGTTGTAGCCATTGTACAGATGTTCCTACATTTCAATTTTACGCATTTGGCATTATTTAAATAGTTTTTTTTTTAGCTTAGTCTGTCCCTTTGTTCCTCTCTCTCTCAAGCAGCTATTAACATATGAACGTCGGACCAAATGGGCAGCCATTAAAAGCGCTATTCTTTTTATGTGCTGAACAAAATGGCACTCCGTTCAGAAATGAAACTCATACGAATGGAAGTTCTCCCCAGATGATATTGTTCCATGTTAATTCCGCAGATTAGATAGTGAAGTTGCAGGCACAGGGCTGTTGCATTGTTCAGGGTACATGTAAACCGTTGTGCACATATAGATACACCTACGCATAAGTGGGTTTATTTGTATACGTTTATTCGCGGGCCTGTGTACGAGAGTGAGACCACATTTCTCACGTCCCGCGGTCGAATGATAAGTATGCGAGATGGGAAACTATTTTGAATTTCTCTTTTATGAAAATTTTGCAATAAGGAGGTTCTTATGGGTGTTTACCTAAATCACGCTCACAGTAAAGCACTGGAAATTCATAGGTGCTCATAAAAAGGATATGAGTGAACAAAGCTGAATTAATTAACATGTCGCTGCATTGTTATTTTTTTTTTTTTATTCTCCTTTATTTCTTATTTTCCTATTTTCTTATTTTCTTATTTTATTACTATATTATTTTATTATTTTTTTTTTTGTTTGTTTTTTATTTTTTTTTTACGCGGACTTTACAAGTTTTTGAGCTGTTAAGGAATTACGCAAGGGAAAATATATCTTTCCTTTTTTCAATCCCATTTGCAAAATTTTGAATATGTAATTAGCTTTTGTTGAGGACGTAATTGAGAGGTGACTTGGAGCACCCTTGTGTTAGATGCGGTTTTCATGAAACATTAATTTGTGTACCATTGGCTCTACATTGAGTAAATTGTTTTCCACGCGTAATGACGCAGTAGTTCTATATGTGGGATTAATTAAGGGAAGGTGAAATGCCTCACCAATAGCGACGAAGAGAAGTCTTTTCCTTTTCACTAAAGAGTTGGAAATGGACGTGGCCGGTACATCCTTCTAGCAGTTCACCAGGTAGGCAACCGTATGTGTGAATATATATATGTGGCTACATGTTACCCATGTTAGTACAGCAAGGGAAAAAAAAAAAAAAAAAAAAAAAAATACATGTATTCATTTTTCAATGTATACAAATTTTTTTGTCATTGGAAAGTGCACAGACCAGTGAGGCACGGCGCTGTTTAAAACGTTTTATTGTTTGAGTACCGAGAGGAGCGAACGGGACGATCGAACGGGACGAGTGAAATGCTACCTGTTCTAATGTCAGAGGGTATATGGAGAGGGAACCTGTGTCGCGGTACAACGGGCGTGTTTGCATGTACATATGCATCTCGACAAATGAATACTTGTCGTGTGTAGAGGTGCACATTTTTTATATGTTTGCCTATACATGTGTAATTGAAATGTTACACATGGAGAGCACAAACATTTGGTCAAGTGATAATTCATTGACCAGAACATTAATTGCGTCGTACCTAAGATATGCTACTTCATTTTCCGTATTAATTTGAGCATAGCTTTTTTTTTTCTTCACTCGTGCGTGCGTGTGAGTGTTTGTGTGCATGTAGGAAACTTACTACATAAATATCTAATGTTTAATTTTATAAGAAAAGAACGCGAGTGAAGAAAAAATTATAAAAAATAATCACATGTAAGGTGAGGAAAATTTTCACATTTGTGTGTTAAAGTTTATGAGGGGAATTAAATTTATTAAAACGTGGCACCTTTGTGTGTTCTGCTGATAGGGACAGAGAGGGTCGCTGCGTTAAAGCGGCCAAGAGCTGGCAAGCACGCAGATAGATACCTTTTTAATAATGATGGTACTGGGATGGAGGAAAAGAAAGCGTCAATTGGGGAAGTATTGAGGGGCATGTGGAGTGCTATTTGTTCGGTGAAGAATTTGCAAATGTTGCCGAACAAAAGAGACACGAGGTGGGATGATAGAGGGTGTCCTTAATTTATCTCGCGGCATGGCGGGTGGGAGTGGTGGAAAATTTGTTCATGAGTTGTTCATAGTTTTTGTTGTACTGTTTAAGCCATATAGAGGGAATTTTTTTTTTTATTTTATGGCAAATTTAAAAAAAAAAAAAAAAAAGGGAAAACACGGCAAAATACACACAAACTGGTGAACCCCTTTTTAAATGGTGCTACCCACACCAGGTGTATTTATTATAAACTGCGTTTGTTCAGCTTTTAGTCGTTGCTTAGAACAAGGCTGCCAACTATGAGTGATGAGCACATAGAACCCGCTTAACCAGAGATGAGGGAAATTTTTTTGATTCAGTTAGCAACTACTTATTGTATTTTACATGTTTATGTGTATTTAACAAAGATTCACCAAGGGGGTAAATTACAAAGTTGCCCGTTTTACCTTTTAAGTGGAAAATAAGAGAAAAAAAAAAAGAAAAAAATGGTGAATTTTCCTACCCAAAGAGAGTTGTACGGATAAATGGGAAGATCTAAGGAGTACGCACGAAAAATGTGTACAATTGTATTGGTGTATATGTGAGGAATCGTGCAGTTGTCGTAATGTAGTGGTAGATCGGTCCAATTTTTTTTTTTTTTTTGTCAGAATGAGAACTGAAGAAGAGAGAAAAAAGGATAATATTATAGTAATTTTGCAACACACAGAATTATGGGTTACGTTTCCTTCTTGGATGATCCCGTGAATTTAAATTATCTCGTTTTCAAATGCGAATATATTTATTTTGGCTATATTATTTAAACGTTCTGGTAAAATTGGAGTGTTTTGGACTTGTTTGGGTATCGACTGCTAATTGTTCGGGGTGGTAAAAATGTGTGCGCGGCTCGAATAAATTATACATTATGTGAATTTTTTTTTTCTATGTATTCATTTTTTTTTTATGTTGTTTTTTCCCCCGTTGTAGATAGCAGTGTTTTTGGGTATACACATCTCTGGATTTGATTCATTCCTTTCGTTCAAGTATACTGCGGAAAGGAGTGGAGGATAGGAGGGGGCGATCCCTCTCAGTGGGGATTCATATTTGTTGTGCATATTATTTTTGTCACAGTTGGTGTGTAGCACGTCCATTGAATGGATTTGCACTAATCGGTTTTTTGTGTAATTTGCATCGTGTCACTTCCCCCCCCATGTTCTGTAGGTTCCCGCCCAGGGATAGGAGAAGTGCTAATTCAAGATGGAAGAGGACGTTGGTACTTATATACGCCGAGGGGCACGACGGGATTTTAAACGACAACGGTCTGTCGATAGTCCAAGTGGAAGAGATGTGCAAAAACAAAGACACAAATTTTTGTGATAAAATATATGGTTTATCCCTACATGACATGAGGGATCTATTTGTGGAGCTGACAAATTTTATCATGTACGCGGATTACGAAGAGCAGGTGAAAATGGAGAAAAAGATTTTCACATCCACACAGCGGGCATTAACATTTATGAAGCAGAATATAAAAAAAGAAACGGAAGAATTGGTCAACACAGCGAAGAAGTATATTGATGAGCTGTTCGGGAGTTATGACATTTTGAACAAACAGGAATGGGAGGATATATCTAAATTAAATTTATTTTTAGACCTGAATGGAGAGCAGGATGTGTTATTAATTAATGGAAGGCACATATTTTTTCACGTGATGAATGTGAAATTCCGGAGGATAATTCCTTTAAATACTCAGGACGTGTGGGACAATATTACAGAATTATATAAACATAACAAGAATATATTTGATCGTTATGAAAAGAAAATTGCTAAAATTGAAAAGGACATACAAACTTATTTAGGACATGGAGGGAATAGGTTTCCATTGAATTATACCCAGTGGAATAATAGCTACATTAATATTACCCAGAATGTAGCAGTGAGAGCTTTCTTGGATGATTTTTATAACTACTTTAGCAGATTAGAAAGGAAGATATTGTATCAAGGCAAGAGATGGGTAGAGGTAGATGTATCATTTTTGGATGGGACGCTAGAAGCGCTTATTAGTATTATAAAATCTACCATTGAACAGAAAACGGTGAAATTATTTTCTATGTTAAACAAAATATTTGAGGGAGATTTAAGATCCATTTTGGGTTTTTTTTCGCACTTATTTGATAAAGAGCGTAAGAAGAATAAATTGTTTTTAAAAAGTATTGAGAAGGAAAAGACGGGGGATGAGTATGACAATAATTTTTTATTCGATGTTGAATCGTTATATGTGGAAGAGAAAAAAGACATACAAAAGGCCTTATCCAAATTTAAGCATTTTATGAGAGTCAATCTTGGAATTGATATCAGCAGTACAAGTGTCCGTTTGCTTAAAAATAAAATAGAAGAGGAGGATGTGGAGGAACAGGAGAAGCAAATCATGAATATTTTCAGTATCATTGTTCATGAATTATTGTGTAGGAAAGAAGTTATTGAGTTTGTCGACCTTGTGAATTTGTTGAAGAAAAACGCCAAAACGTGTTTTTCCTATTTGAGAAATGTTTTGGGCTGTCTGACCCCCCCAAAGGACAATTGCTTATTTATAGAAACGAGGAAGTTGATTCCTGTGGTGTCCAAATGTACTGAAATTAGAGAAAAGAATAATTGCCATGTTAAACAAGATGACAGTGAGGAAAGTATTGTAGAGATAATGAAAGATATAAAGAATGCTTTTTTCAGGTATAGGATTGCTATTAAAATATTGTTGCTGCTGATTGAGGACCTCAAGGTGGCCAAGGAGCTTAACGGCGAATATGAAATGTTGGTCAAGGAGAAGGAAATGGCCAAGAAAGCATTTTTGGATAGTTGTGAGGACAGTGAGAACATGGAGGAAATTTACAAAAATATCATGCAGGAATGGAACAAAAAATTGGAGGCCAAGAACGTGGCCATGGACGCGAATAAAAACGCTATTGTATTTTACCTCTGCTTAATTAAGGAGTTCAAACTTGGTTAGATTTAACTTGTTAGAATTTTGATTTTGTCTTTGCGTGATCTCCTACATTGTGCGCGACGTGATCGCCTACATTGTCTGCGACGTCAACCCTTACCCCCTTACTATGGGTTTTATATTTTGCAACCCCCCTTTTATGAGCCCCAAATGTGGGTGGACAATGTGCAATTGTGCATTCCACCCGCACGGTGGGCCAATAAATATTACGGGTGCTGGTGAAGTAGGGGGAAAGCGGAAGACCACGTCTCTACTCAGAAGAGGTTCATTCTGCAGAACTCCCTGAAGGAGCATGTTCATCAGTGTCTGCTTAAATATGTTTATTTGTAAGGAGATGCGTTAACAACTACGCTGATTTGTGCGTGTACACTTAGCTAATTTATGTTGTGCATTGTGTG
This sequence comes from Plasmodium fragile, assembly GCF_000956335.1. NCBI lineage: Eukaryota > Apicomplexa > Aconoidasida > Haemosporida > Plasmodiidae > Plasmodium > Plasmodium fragile. Next base: position 49,434 of record NW_012192592.1, on the reverse strand, counting down.
CATTACATATTTTTGTGTTGAGCATCATGTCTATTTCTTTTTTCCCTTATTAATTCCCCTGTTTTTTTTTCTTTCTCTCTTTCCTTCCCGCCTGCACACACACTGTACAGTTTTTATTAATTTTTTTTTTTTTTTTTTGCGTTTGTCACACCTCACTTATGTTTTGCCATTATTGGGAAAATATGACCATTCTGATGTCGGGCACTTTTCTCATTATGTCAATTCGCCGTTTTCTGGGGCGTCTTCTTTACCAAGAGGGTGAGGAGCGACGCGATCCTATAAGGTGTTTACTCAACTTAATTAAACATTTGAACTACGATGAGCATTCCTAAGTTATTTTATTTTATTAATTTCCCTCATCACTTCAATTGCGATCATGTGAGTGAAGTGACAAAATAAGGTGGGATAAACAAATTAAGTAAAGTGTGATTCAATTTATAGGTTGTATATTTTGTTAAGCCCAGTGGCAACATGGATAATGCAACTGTAGGAAAAATGGTTCGAAGAGGAAAAGTGGGCCTCGGACAAGGGAAGCAGCTAGCGAAACGGTGCGCAGTTTTTTTTTTTTTTTTTTAAAAGGTTATATAGCCATGTTAAAATTGTTTAATTGTTTCGTAGCATTATGATTAAAAAAAAAATTGAGACAATGTAGGAACCCTTTTACGTGTGAATAAATCTGTTTCGCTGTTTTTTTCCTTTCCAGTGTATCATCCCTTTTTTTCAATTGTGACATTTATGAGGATGTCTACTGAACATAAATGTGTGTGGAAGACACGTGTGAAATACTTTTTCTTTACAAAATCGGAAATTAATTGTAAGAGGATAAAGTTTTTCAAATGAATTAAAAACAAAGCTACATAAAATAGTTGTTTTACAAAATAAGGAAATAAAAAAAAAAAAGAAAAACTGGGCAATGTTTACGTAATATGTGGGATTAAATGAAAGATAGGAGCGGTGAGAAAAGACAAGCGGTGAAATAGTAAAAAGGCTATGTAGTAAAGACATCAATAAAGTCCAGACGGCATGGCTCTAACTTGGGTTAAAAATGGAGAAACGGAAATACAGAAATAAAGAAATTTAAAAACTTAAATTAAAAATAAATTGTTATCATACATATATATATAAGTGAAGCAGTACACAAAAATAAAGTACATATTTTTTTTTTTTAAAGGAGTCGCCAAGAAACAAAGACAACACAATACAAGTTGCATGGTCTTTATACACATACACAAAGGAATGTGAAAGGGACAAAATCACAGCATATATAATTCCGCATAAAAAAAAAAAAAAAATGTTGTAATTAAAATTGCAATTCAGTTATTTTTTTTTTTATAAATTGCACATTAGGTACTCGGTAAAAAAAAAATTTCATTATAAAAAAAAAATGACAATCAAATAGAATGCTCGCCATGGGCTCAATATGATACCACACGACTGCAAAGTGTACATTTTTTTTTTTTTTTTTTTTTTTTGCGTCAACGTTTACGAGATGCACACACATATGCGCACGCATATTTACACATGCACACGCCTGGCTTCTTTGTGATTATAGTAACGAATAAGATTGTTGCAATAAAAAAGCTGCAAGGAAAATATTAATTTTGACAAGGTATAAAATATTTCCCTCTTAATTATGATGAGGATTAGTGGAATGTATATATACACCATAGCCAGAATTTGAAAGCGCACAGGAAGCACGCGGGGAGGGATTTTTTTTTTCTTCTGTATGAGGCAAATTATCAAAAAGGATTTGGTCGTTCTGAGTGTGTACATTTCTGGTTAATGATAAAAGTACACACGCAGGTACGTACGATTAGGTAGATATATCTGCATTAATAAGGTGACAAGGGAAAAAAAAAAAAAAAAGAAGAAGCGCGTCTTGCGGATGTCCTGTTTCTTCTAGCTCTGGAAGAGACATACAAAAAGTTGTTTAACGGAAGGGGCGACAGAAGAATGCATATAACCCAACGGGTTAAATTTGAATTACAAATGGGGAGTGAGGATAAGTTATACTGTTAAGTCTATAAGAGTTATGTTCTGCATCAACGTTGGTCGCACAGGTTTAGCGACATGGGCTAGAGGAATATGTTCATGTTCATCTTTATACATAGCGGCAACTTTGAATACCTTGAAACTGTTTAGAGTAGCGTAGAGCGTGGTAAATACAATCGCGCATACCGCCCTAATTTCCTCGTCCTTGTTAGAGATAGAAACAGGTCCTCTTTTTTCTTGTATTGGTACTTATTTTTGTGCTTGTCCAAGGGGTTCACCCGGCCTGCTAGTTTTCCATTCTTTTTAATTTACATGGATCCGAAGTAATCTACCTTCCACAGATAAGCCTACAGTGGGATAAAAAACTAAGGTACATTTTTTGAATTATATGATGAGGAATATGTAAAAAAATATATATGTGGGTAGGGCACACTCGGTGCGACGGGGGGTACAAAAGACGAGTTCTCAACTGTGTATTATAAACGCATAGGCATACACGGGGTTAGGAACAAGCATGTGGGGTACATGCACCCCGCAGTTTGGTGAACTATATTCTAATCACTCATTTTGTATATTACGTTTCTTCCTAGCCTGTGGCCAAAATACACAAGAGCGTTAAAAATCAGCACTGCAATCACGACGGCCGGAATGTAGTCGCGTTGGCATGCCTTTTGTGAATGAGCTACACATGATTTAAAGGCTTCCTTAACAATGGTCTCAATTTGTGGGGCATAGCTGTTAAAGTCAATATATTCAGGGGTTCCCATTTTGTCATGTTATACATATATATGTGTAACGTATATAATAATAGTAAGTGCCCGTACGTTACGTTTGAGCGATGGGTAAACTAATATGTACGGCGTTGCGCGCTACACCTCAGCTAACTAAAATTTGTTTTATGTTTTGCTTATAATAATACAAAAAAAAAAAAAAAAGTACACTACGTCGTTATATAGCGATTAGTTATTCAAACGGGTAAGCGTAAAAAATGATAATACCAAATTAATTTATTTTAAATGCGTCCCCTTCCTTTTGTTACATTATCAGAAAAATATATTACTTATTCGGAAATTAATTAAATATTTTCAAAAATATTACTTTTTTTTTTTTTTTTTCGTAGGAAAATAAAGAAAATAAAAAAAAAAAAAAAAGTAAAATATGTATAAATTTAGATAAAAGTATTTGTATAATAAACAACAAATAATAAAATTCTTGAAACTTTTAGAATTGTGATTCTTGTTGTTTCATTTTTACATATTTAATTAATTCTTTTTCTATTCGTCCATATTCTTTCAAATGCATTAATTTCTTTTTATTCTTCAATTTGACATAGAAAAAATATTTTATTTTTTGCGAATACGTTCTTTTTTTTTTTTCCTTTTAATTTTTAGAAAAACGGCTACCAAACGGGAAAATCCGTACATTTGTGCAGTGAGAAATATGAAAGAGAGAAAATAATAAATATGTTCAGAGCATAATTCTAAAAATAAAAGTTAAAGAATTTTATAATATACGCATAATCGCGTGCAAATCATAAACCGCAATAAAAACAATTTTATAAATGTAGCAATTAATTATCCCAATTTCAATTTTATCGTTAATTTTACCCCAAAAAAAAAAAAAAAAAAAAAAAAAAAAATTGCGAAAAAAATGACTGAGTGTTTTTATTAGGGGAAAATATCAGAGGAACCCTTTTTTTCATTTTTGCATACAAAATGGGACTAGGAAGAATAATGTATAAATTATTACATAAGGGATGTTCACGTCTATGTATATATGTATTAAACGCACACGTATATTTGTATGCATAATTAAATATATATTAAAGCTAAAACCAATTCTTTAGGGATATATTTTTTTTTTTATGTAACATAAAGGGGTAAATACATTGGGTGGGGGCAAATTGTCATATGAAGGGATGATGCTCACTTTGAGTTCAAAAATTGTATGTCTGAGATAATTTACAAGGGTGAGAAAAAAAAAAAAAAAAAAAAAAAAAAAAAAAAGAGGGAAATACATATATAAAAGGATCAAATCCCGGTGGTGCATAAAAATAAATAAAATAGAAATACACAATAAAAAAAAAAAAATAAATAAATATAATAGTAATCCCAAAGGAGGATGATGCAACATGGTAAAAATAATAAAACTACCATATACATATGCATAAATATTATATATTAATATATTTACCTATATTTTCCTATTAGTTCTGTCCCCTCCCCCCAAAAAATGCTCTCTTTTTTTTTTTTTTTTTTTTTCTCTTTGCGTATATTGTGGGAGAATGTGTTTCACAAAAAAATATAATAATTAAAAACGACCAACTGCTGAACGCATGTGGTAGGAAAACAAAAAAAAAGAAAGAAAAAAGGACAAATTTGTGCTGTAGCAACATACTTTTATATGTTAATAATTTGATGTTTGCTTCCTTTGTTAAGAAAACACAGGAGGGGTATTTTTTACTTTCATGTAGTCTGAAATATAAAATTCCTTTGCCCCAAAATGTTTCCCCCCCCTTTTTTTATTTCTTAACAAAAGGAATGTGCTAAATTGTAGGTGGACACATATATATTTACCTTGCCCCCAATAGATGAAATTTCGAAATACATAATTTTGACATATGGACGTAGTAAATTAAAAAGTTACCGTTTGGACTTGCTTCATTATGCGGACTACATACATTTTGTTATGTGTCTTGCCGCATGGCATGCCTTGTGGACCAATGCACAAATAAGGTTATGATTAAATATTTTAATTTTTTCAGTGCATGTACAAAAGGTGGGGGGAGGAAAAAAAAAAAAAAGGGCTTTGTGTGGTTGAACGACATATGTGTGTATATGTAAAGTGTGCGGCCACACCCTACATTGGGGTATCCTCTCTCTTAAGCTAAAAATTGCTCCACTGTTAATTTAGCATAAAATGATTTCTGATAATTATTCGCTTGAAAAATGGTACCACGAAAATGTGAGATGTGTTTCTTTTGTCATTATGGCATGGACTCTTTTTAAGCGAAAATTTCAATCACATCCGTTTTATGCCCTCATTGAACAGGAAGTTTTTTGGGGGGAGTATCGTACAGAGGATAATGCAGTAGGTTATTGCTCGTGCTGGTAGTAGTGTAATTATTTTGTACATTCTTACGCCGCACCCACGTCATAGGCATACAACTTTCATTAAAAGTATATGAAAAAAAAAAAAAAACACTTTGTAAAACGTGTAATAATTGTCTTACTTGTCTACATTAACACTTGTATTGCTACTAAAATAGATGAAAAATTTTTCTCAAAATTATTAACTCCTGATTTAAAGTAGTTAAGAAAAAAAGTTTGTTTGTATACCCTTTTTGGCAGAATAATTTGTTTAAAATTTTTTCGTCATTACCCCTGCGGGCGGAGTTACGCGGATGTAATTTATGCGTATATAAAAATATTTCCTTTACTGGGAATCACTGCACACTTTTTTTTTTTTCCCCCACTTTGAGGAATTCTTCATTGTGTCGAATAAAGGAAAAGAAAAAGGATATTATAAAAGTTAATGCTAACAGAAAAAATTTACCTTTTACGTTATTATATAATGTTCATCATTTTACGTTTTAATTTGTCTTTTTTTTTTTTTTTTTTTTTTTTCCTGACTGGCAAAAATGCCAAAGTTGCATTTGCGCTATTTGCTAATTTGTCTACAACCCCGATTGAGCACTTTTAAATTGAATTGTAAAATAGATCACATAAAGATTTTTCCCAACCAATCAACTCTTTATAATTAACATTATGTACACTTATCTTACTCTATATATAACTGATTCTTGAGCATTTTTTAGTTGTATCGATTGACTCAAACTGGTGCAGTGACTTACATTTTTGTCGCACCCAATTATTTGGTGTGTACATCCCATTCCAACATCCCCTTTTACATTTTTGCAAAAAAAAAAAAAAAAAAAAAAAAAAAAAAAAAAAAAAAAAAAAAAAAATA
>NW_012192592.1:39284-40497 GCF_000956335.1 Plasmodium fragile | reverse complement strand
AAAAAAAAAAAAACAAGGTGAAGGGACTTTTTACCACTCATGGTCTATTCCTTCCTATCGAGTGAATTTACATCTGTCACCCTTTCCATGTGTTTATATATTATAGTGGAGCCATGCGAGATAGAAATATTTCCGTTCATTGGGCAATGCAAATTATTACCAGAAAATGTGCATTAGTCGTTATGAACAAGTGGGGTGTGGAAGTAGTAACGTAACATATGACAACATCGCACAAGCGTAATGTGGTAATGTGACACAAATGTTAACTCTACCCGGTCCGTTGATTAACAAACTCGTTCAGTGTTACATGCGCACTTAATTAGACCGTACATTATACAAATTTGTTACATTTAGAATACTACGTGTTATTATGCACTTGCTACCACACTGGGTTCTATGCGCATATCGCAACCGCATTAATTATTTTTAAATGAAGACACACACACACACGCAAAAAAAAAAAAAAAAAAAAAAAAAAAAAAAAAAAAAAAAAAAAAAAAAAATATATAAGAGAAAGGAGTGCAAAGTTTATATATGTGAAAAAGGGTAAGCAGTCAGCGGGGTGACCTTGCGAACATGCCTTTTTACCTGCACATGCATATGAGAAGATTTAACAAAATCGTTTACACGAAAGGTGGAAGTGGCACTGTTTGTCCTCTTCGATAGGTTAACACCATTTTAATATGGACGTTTGAAGGAAGTAATTTTTATATGAACATTAAAGAGTAGTTAAGTAAACATGTAGAAGTATGTGTCTTCAAATGCACTTTTTTTTTTGAAGGGCATAATTGGGTATGAGATGGATTTGACGTGCACTGTGCGCCTGTCAGCATTTGTTAGTGTAGACTACATGTGTGAAACACATGTGTGAACCACATTTGTGTGCGTTTTTTTTTTTCCCTTTGTTTGAAGAGTGAGAAAAAGGAGCGGATTTAATATACAATCAGGTGAATGGACAAACCTACTTCCAAATCCTCGTTTTCAATTTTGAGCAGACTTATATTTTTCTATATCATGTGGTCACGGTGAAAAGGAGGACAGGTTTTTGAACTGTTTATGTTATGCGGAGGTTACAATAACGTAGCGTTGGTTCAGTGCCCCGTTTGGACGACTTCCCCATTTGCAGTTTTGCTGGGGGCAAGTGGGGTGACGCGGTGTTTGTCTCTTTTGAGCACCCCTTTTTTTTTTTTTTTTTTTTTTTTTTTCATTTGGG
>NW_012192592.1:8936-38341 GCF_000956335.1 Plasmodium fragile | reverse complement strand
AAAATTTAAGAAAAAAAAAAAATTTTAAAACCAACAAAAAAAAAGTGTTAACGGAAAAAAATAAAATAGAATAATCGAATAAACAAATAAATATTTTTAAAAACTTTTTATTTTTACAAAAAAAATTTATTATAATTTAATCATTTCACATTTTTCCAATTCCTAATGTAAAATACAAAGATAAAGAAAAAAGGAATATAAAAAGATATGCCTGCTTGGTTTTACGTCATTTTTCACAAAATATAGACATTTTTTAATTCAGTTTCTTGTCATGTATTTTATTAATGTGTACAGGATTAATAGTTATATACATTGATAAGTTTATGTAGTTGAATAAATTATCATGTTAAATGAAGGAATATAATACACCCTTTTTAAAGTTTCCCTTTTCGAGTGTATAATACATATATATATATATTATTTTTTTTTTGTGTCCAAATTAGGCAAATTAACAGTTACCCATTTTTTTTGTTCAATTTAATTCTCTAATTTTTCAAAAATGGTTAATAATAAGAATAAGTACTCCAGGGGATGCCATGGATACAGCAGTGGAAGTGTGGGAAGTTTAAATAAAGACAACTCCTTTTTGAAAGTTTTTGTCTTTACTTTAGTAATATTGGCAATCCAATGCTATAACGAAAGTGTAAGTGTGGAGTAAAGGAAATTAGTTATTATACGAGAAATGTGCTTGTATGGGCTGCGTTGCTCTTTTATATGACCTTTGTGCGTTGTTCACGGAGCATGAAAAGGTTTTATGATTTTATAAGGGAGGGTCTTGTTGTACGCCTTTTTTTATGCCTTTTTATATACCTCTTCTTATGCCTTGTTTTGTGCCTCTTTTTATGCCTTTTTTTTATGCCTTGTTTTATGCCTTGTTTTATGCCTTGTTTTATGCCTTGTTTTATGCCTTGTTGTACGCCTTGGTTTATGCCTTTTTATATACCTCTTTTTATGCCTTGTTTTGTGCTGTATTTATTTATTTATTATTATTTTATTTATTTTTTTTTTGTGCATTTCTGTTCGCAGTTTTCCGTTTCTGTGCACAAGAGCTCAGGAAATGGAGCCAAGGTGTGTAGCAGACTGTTATTTGGTAATTTTGGTGATAGTATTGAACACTTCTCCTTAGCGAATGAGAAGGACTCTTCAGACACGAACATAGGATATAGTAAGTGGAGGAAGAAAACGTAACAAAAGTGAAAAATAAGAGGCTGCCAGTGGTGTATATCTGCTTGTATTTCCTTCTCTTGTTATTGTTCCTGTTTCTCATGCTGCCCCCAATTTTTAATACATAGAATATATCCTCATTGTAGATGAGAACGACAATGAAATAAACGATTTTGGGAGTGCTGGAAACCTCTCCTTGTGCAGTACCATTGATGGTGATATGAACGAATCCAAATCAGAATGTATGCCTGCATTAAAGGAAAAAATATTCCAAGAAACGATTTACGGACCCAGTGTAGTGGGGGAGAGCACTGTGGAAGATACTGAATATGAAGATAATTTGATGAAAGAGTTTAGAAATAAAAAGTATAAAGAAAAATTGCACAAGAGAGCGTTTAGATTCCTCAAGAAACACCATTACATTATTCCAGGTGCTATGTCTGCTATTGCCCTATTGGTACAGAATACATATGTGGCAGTAGGAGTGTTAATAGTATATGCAGTGTTATTGATACTCCATTACCTACACAAAAAATTAAAATACAAAAGTGAGAACAAGTTTATCTGAAAAAGGGGGACTAGAAACTTTAGAAGAATTTGTTTTTGGACTGCTTTTTGGTCAAAGAGGAAATATTTTTGCCCTACACATTTGGGGTGTATATACAGAAGAAAAATAAAACAGTTTTAATATTTTTTTTTTTAATTAAATTTTTTTTTTTTTACGTGATAGAAGTATAACACAAATTTTGATTTGTTATATATAAGACACTTTCAGTTATTGGAAGTGGCAGTTTTTTTTAGAATTTTTTTCTGTTATTATTATTTTATTTTTTTTTTTTTTGATATTTTTGATATTTTTGGTATAATTTGCACACATATTTTATACATAAATGCAAAGGAGGTGCATTTTTTTTTTTTTTTTGTTCAAGAACAAAATTGCGTAATTTTGTTTTTTCAAAAAAATTTACTTGCACATTTCTTGTTGCCCTATTTTTTCGATACTGCCTAATATATATATATATATATATATATATATATATAAATGGTTAACATAAGCATATTATACTTTTTTTTTTTTTTTTTTTTTTCGTTTCACATTGACCTGATTTGAGTTTGATTTGATTTGATTTTGATTTTGATTTCATTTTGATTTGATTTGATTTTGAGTTTGAGTTTGACCTGATTTGATTTATTTTTCTTTATTCACATTTATTTTGAATTAAGACTGAACAATGGTTTTAATAAAATATAGAACAGAAAAATGGATGCTCACCTTTTAGACATATAGATCTGTATTTTTTTTATTAACACACATTTTGTAGAATATGAAAAATAGGGGCGTAAGTGTGTGGTGGTCACCACCGGATTGTCCATTCATATACGACAACAGTACCATTTTTAAAGAATTATTTTATGTTGGAACTTTGGTCATTGTAATTTTAAAATGATCAGAGGGAATGAATTGACGATATTTTTTTTTTTTTTTTTTTATTTTGATGTTTAGAAGGAGAGCTTTGAATTAAATGGCCATAAACCAAATGGAACGTTCATTTTTTGAATGGGGCACAATGTGAACCTATGGGGAGCGGCAAAGAAAACTGTACTGTCTAAAATTTTTGTTTATTTTTAAATATTACTATTTGGAAATTCATACAAAACAAAAAAAAATTAGGTGTGCAGTGCAGTGTGCCGGAATAATATTTTAATCAAAATGGAATTAAAAAAAAAGACAAAAAAACACGTGTAGATATACACCTGGAAAGTGCCGTGAATTATTTAAATGTATGATGATGAACATATTCCCACAATGGAACGGAATAATCGTGCGTTTGTAAAGGCATATTAGCATAATTTTCTTTTACGGTAGGAGGGGCATTTTTACTTACCTTTTTATATAATGTTATTTTAAAAAAAAGGACAGGTAATTTTTAGGAACAATACAATAAGGGTGTGTAACAACAACGAATGTTGTATTGGACAGTGATTCGAAGGTGTAAAATGCCTCATGCGAGATTTTGTGGAATGCTTTATTAAGTATGGTTTGTTGTGGACTATATTGCCTATATATACGTGTGGCCTTTCGCAGGGCAGCAAATACATGCATATTGGCATTTTCCCATGGGGACATACATGTTTCCGTTTCATTCACACAACTTTTCCTCACTTGGTCAAATTTGAAAAGAACACACTGTGAAAAATGAAACGCGGCATATATATAAATCAAGGTGTAGAACAACCACTTTTATATAACAGAGTAGTGACTTTTTTAATTCATAAAATTGTGCACCTACTTTTTTGTGGAGTTAGCCATTTGTTGAAAATACAAAAAAGGTAGTTTCATAAAAAAATGCACAGATAATTTTTTTTTCGAATTTTTATCAACTATAAAATGATAAAATAAAATGGTGATGGCTCACATGTTGAGCAAATTTTTTATAATTTTATATAAATTTCTAGTGAAAAAATTCGTTTTATTTTAAAAGTACTCATTACGAATTATCCTTTTTGTGTTGTAATATGTCAAGTGCACGCCAGATGAAGGCGATTGTAAAATAAGAGCGATAGTTTATTATTATATAATATTTTTATTTTTTTTGGACGAATACGGATGTGCACATATATATATATATATGTATAAAAATTTGTATCGTGACGACCCTTCATGATGTAACAACAAAATGAGCAAAGCGCGCCTTTTGGGGGAATTACTAAAAATTGAAACAATTTGGGTGCAAAATTTTTTTTTTTTTATCATTCAGCTTTAGGAAGAGGCAAATTACATTATCATTTTGCTTCATACACTAACTAAATTAAAGGGTGTGACATAATTGTAAATATAAATTTTTATTATGCGTTTTTTGTTTTTTTTTTTTTTTGGTGCCATATTTTTATTAGTGAGAACAGTATTTTGATATACAAAATTTTTTGCATGCGTGAATTTTTTTCAAATTTGAACTTTCTTTTTTTTATTTCCACCTAAAATTTCCCCACTACATTTATACATTTGCGTGAACATTGAAAAAAAAAAGATTTATGGAAAAAAAAAAAAAAAAAATGGGAAAACATGGGTAATTAGTGTATGATTTCTTCTATGGACGTAAAATGAAAAAAGGACACAATTTACAAATATGAGGCGATTTATAAATATACATCATTTTGGTTTATTCCTTTTTGCTATCAAGTGATATATTTTAGGAAAATATTTATACCATTTATATAAATTATAGCACAAAATATTTTATTATTTATTTCTTTTTTTTTTAATTAAAAAAACTCATGAATATATTATTTTTGAACCCTTCTTTTCTCTCTGCTGAAATTACCCTTACCCATTTCCCTGTTACAACGCTGTTTCGGGAAAAAATAACAATTACAAATCGCGCTCTCTCTCTCCCTTTTTTTTTTTTTTTTTATTCATGGAAACGATTTCATGTTAACAAATTTCTTTTCAATTTTTTTTTAACGTGTATTTAAAAAAAAATATAAAAAAGTAGCAATTTTTATATAAAGAAAATATTTTTTTCCCCATAATAAAAGAAAATATCACTTTTGTTAAAAGATATTATCCTCTGAAGCCATAAAAGGTACGTGTACTACGTAATTTTACTAGTTTAATATTTATGTGCATTATTATTACAAATGCGCAAAGCACATTTTTTTTCGAATATATTATAAAATGTATATGTATAAATATGTATTTTAGAGATAATAAAGCCTAGTCAAGCTTGAATTAATTTTTACTTGGCAGAACATACTTGTTTATTATACAGCCGTTGTAATACATATGGGTAATTTCTTTATTTCTTACAGTTTTTAGTTACCCGTGACATATTTAAGTAAGCTGTTAGGAGTTTATTTTATTAAGAGGGAGAAAAGACGATTCATTTATTTCAAATGCTTCTGCAACAATTTAGTAATCCCATGAGGAAACAGATCAATTAATTTGAAGATATACAAAACGAGCATATATATATGTATATTTTGTATAAAGCAACATATATGCACCTTATAGCCCCCTGTTTGTATGGTTTAAAAACATATCCCCCAAACTCTTTTTATTAGACTCATTAAAATTTTTTTAGCCACATATAACATTTTAACATTGTACAAAAATGAATACCTTTAACCACATGATCAAGATTGCACTTTTTACCCTCTTCATTGTAAGAAACGAAATACATGTTAATGTGCCATTACACCTTTGCTCATATATGGAAGCATATTTTTAAGGCGAGAGTGATACAAAAAACTGTCTTCTCCAGGGTTTTGTTCATGAGGTTGATTTTTTTTTTTTTTTTACCATTTAGCAGTGTTTAGCTAATAAAACAGCTGTGCACATTTGGAGACAACAAAATATTCATTTTGAGTATGGCTTTATTTATTATTTATTTTATTTTTTTTTTTTTTTTCGTTTTTTCCCCCTTTTTTAGTACACCTCGGCCAGCAACGGAAATAACGAAAATGGCTTTGGAAAAGCTGTAGGCACAAGGAATATAAGGTGTCTTTCTGAGAGAAGCAGAGAATTTGGAAGACCAGATTTGAGGCCGCAAAGTGAACCAGGCCAATATGTCAACGGGGATAACCCAAATGAACAGAAAAATAGAAACGGAGACGGCTTCGGTCCTGAAAGTGACCAATGGAATTACGGCTACTATGGTCCTCATGGCTCTGACCCACAAATGCACGAAAGAGTTTACAGGAACACTGATGCCTCAGACTATTACACCAACGGCTACAGCGTTAGATACGTATCCCCAGGAAATACCTTTAATAATGAGTTATTTGAAAAATTAAAGAACAACGCTATATATATAATTCCAGTGTTACTAGCAGCGTTCTATGTTATGAGGAACATGGGCACTCAGAGTATGTTATTGTTGGCCGCCATTATTGGTGTTTTAATGTACACTCAGCGCTACGTTAATTAAGAAGCTGAACAATGCATATATGTACACACACACACTTATATATATAAGGCAAGTCTTATAAATAAAAAAAAAAAAAAAACTCAGTGCGTAGATATGATGCTCATGTTTTTTTTTTTTTTTTTTTTTTTACCAGAACTCCCTAATTTTTTTTTAAACACTGTGCTATATATTCCGCGTAGTTATGATAGCTGTGCTGATTATATATACACATATTATGTACTTTTATATTTATTTATATTTCTTGTGCTTCTGTATAGACCAATAACTTCGAAAATAAAGAATCTCATATAAGGAACGACATCTATCCGTAGTGTGTCAAAAAAAAAAAAAAATTACCCCTTTGGGTTTATGGCCGTGTTTTTTTTTTTTTTTGTAACAATTATATTTTGTTGTGGGCTAAGAAAGAAAAGGCCCCATTCAAAGAATTGGGATGAACAGAAATAATCTACAACCTACTGCTGCGGTGTGCAAGCACGATTGGAAAGCACTAAAAAAATTGGTTGTGAAAAGAACAATGTTTAGTAATAACATTATTGGTGTAAATTATATGTGAACTAATTTACAAAATTGGCTACAGTTTAACGCAAGGAAGCTACGAATGTGCTATATGTGTGTTTTTTAATTTTGTTAAAGAAATCATGGAACAGTGTTTTCTTTTTATTTTTAATTCATTTTATTTTTGATATGACAATTTAACGATTTCTATTTTTTATCAGCATCTCATCTTTTTGTTCTAATTTTTTTTTTTTTTTTTTTTTTTCGCGTGTTTTTTTGGTAATACAAAAGTTTGGTGCTAATTATTAATTCTTATAAACAATGGGTTGCAAACTGAATGAAAAAATTTGAGATTCTGTGAAATGTAGCATTAGATATATTTTTTTTCATTTAAAGGGGCTAAAAAAAATATGGTTATATATATTTCTGTACAAATATAAAGCAGCATTATTTTACTGGGGTTTTGCAGAATATAACACCATCTAAAATGGGGTAGTTTTATCAAATGAAGATTAAATTAAAAAAAAAAAAAAACATATCGTGTTCATTTAGGACTTAAGAAGAATAGAGCATAAAATGAAGGGGGAAAAAGGAAAACGATATTTTGGTATTCCATGCTTTTTTTCATGAAAATTATTTTATAAAATCATTTGTCCGTTTTTATAATGAAGGGAACAAAGTTGTAGGAGGAAAATGACGTTGAGTTCATCGTATCAGTTTCGTCTCTTTTATCCCTTCAATTTATTGCTCATAATTTTTCTTCCTATGCAAATATTACTTATTAATATATAAGATAAAAAAAAAAAAAAAAATGATTATAAAGTATGTCCAGTTCTATGCTGCCTTTTTCTTAAATGAAGAAGATATAAAAAAAACTCGTAAATGTTATGCATTCGTGCATTTTTTTTTAATCTGCATGTTTCATGTAAGAATTGGTCTTAAAATATGCATCCCCTATTCTTTTGGTTCCTAATTTTTAAATTTTACGCCTTGAAATTTTTTTAAAAAGGACGCGATGGTATTATAATATTCCTCTTCTCTCTGTGATTGGTGCTTTATAGAAGAATATTACATGTAAGAAAATACAGTTTCCAATTTTAAAAATAATAAATTATATTTATTTTTCGCTATGGGTACACTTGAAAATAATTTTTTATATTTTTTAATCGTATATATTTACTGTGATGGTAATTTTTTTTGTTCGTCTTTTTTTGTATGATACTTTTTCATTTTATTTTTTTTTTTTTTATAAGGATTAATTTATTTTTTCTAAATTTTTAGTTTTTTAAATAATTATTTCCTGTAACTGTTTTAAATATATATCAGCGTCATAGAAAGTTATAATTTTCTGGAATTTCAAAGAACAATTTTTGTTTTTAAGCAAAACAAGAATTAAAAAAAGGAACAAAGGCGCGGGATATATTTTTTAAAGCTTTTTCTCCCCTCCTTTTTATAACTTAGCTTTTGCAAGCATATAAATCGAACTATAGAAGTTTTCACTTTAAATAACAGAGAATGGTGAACTCAAAGAATAATAACTCGGGAAAGAAGACTTTTGGCGTTTCTTTTCTTACTAAATTGGCCATATTTTCTGCTTTCATTGGGACCTTAAACACATTTACTACTTCTGTAAGAGAATGACAAAATGAAAAATATACATGCATGATTTGAACATGCATATATGTATGTTTGTGTTAACATTTAGGACGGGACATGGAATGCGTCATGTGGGTTTATGCAGAATGCTTGCCCCCTGTTTCCACTCTACCCGAGCGCTAAGAAAAAATTTACATAGAGAGAAATGTTTATACGTGAGGGTCCGTAGCGCGAAAGTGATTATATGTAACTTTTATTGTGCATGGTTATATGCAATACTTCTATATATGCTCATAACCTTATATGTATAATGCGTTCCTTTTTCTCCCTTTGTATAGAGTAACAATGGTGAATGCTCAAATAACCAACTTGCGGTTGGATCCGTGTCAACCGCAGAATACAGTAGATGCTTAGCGGAGAATGGAGAACCATTAGGATCGTCCTCCCGCAACAAAAAAAGCAAAGATGGGTCAGGAAAAAAAAAAAAAAAAACAGGCAACAAAAAGGGCACTAAAAAAAGCACTAATAAGGGCAACAAAGAAAGTGAATCCTCATTAGAAGACTTACCATGCTGCACTGATATGCCCCCAGAAGTTAGCGAACAAGACATGGAACAATTAGGAAACATGTTTCAGGAATTATCAGAGAAGTTAAATGTACAAGAATATATAGATCAATATAAGGGAGACATGGAAGAATTAGCAAAGAAATTTGAGGAAGGTGATCTGGAAAATATGGACATGGACGCATGTAATAATTTATTTGGAAATTTGACAGAGTCTTTAATAGAGGCATATGCTAAAGATGCAAGTGCTGAGAAGAAAAAGAAAATGAAGGAGAATGCCCAAAAAGCTACCCAGAAGATGCTTAAATACTGTGTGAAAGAGAAGACGAAACACAAAAAAATGAAGGAAAAGGATGAACAGAAGAAAGAAAAGAAAAAAGCAAAGAAAAAGGGAAAGAAAAAGAAAAAGGGCCATAAAAAGGAAAAGGAAGAGTTAAAGGAACAGGAAGAGATAAAGGAACAGGAGGAGGAAAAGGAAGAGGAGCAGGAGGAGGAGGAAAAGGAACAGGAAGAGGAACAAGAAATGGAGAAGGAACAAGAAATGGAGAAAGAACAAGAAATGGAGAAAGAACAAGAAATGGAATATGGACAAGAGTAAGACAAGAAAGAGGAAAAAGAAAAAGGGTGTATAAAAATGAATGACCTCGTTTGCCACTCCCACATTGCTGTATAGGCCAAATATGACATGCGCACTGGATTGTAATTATGCAAGGAAAGCGATGAAGAGGCGAGGAAGAAATGCGTGGGATTGAACCGGTAAGAGGTTCTTTTCAACGTATTATTAATTATGTAAATACTTCAATAAATACATGGCTAGTCGAATTGTAACCTCCTTGTAGCTACTGTCACTGTAATTTTTGCCTCCCTATTTTTAACACTGAGATGATAACTGCGCAATTTTGAGATATCTGCATGCCATAGTAGATAGAGTAAACAACTGCTATATGTGTGACAGGGCAGACATTCGATTTCTGTTCTTTTTAACTTTGCAAAGTGTTTTCATATTCCTGTGTACGTTTTTTATATGTGCATATATATATATATTGAGCTTCCAGTTTTTTTTTTTTTTTTTTTTTTTTCATATATTAGAACCAAGGGTGTCAGACACATGTTTTGCGTATCAACGCATATATATATACATACGTTGTGGTCTGTGAAAAGAATAAAATTTTTCCATTTTTGTTATTTCTTTCGTGTTTGTTAATTAGTGTTCATGCACGTGCATATGCCTACATAGTGATCCCCCAACACGTTTCCCCCGTTTGTGCATATGTGCGTGTATATATATGTATATGTGTCTCATGTTCTTATATACATAAACGCGTGTAATAAAAAAATTAGCAACAAGGTATATATCATTTTATATGATTATAACGAAATGATGAATTAATTTATATCAATTAGATTATGAATGCGAAGAGAATATAAATTTCTCCGCATTTGTGCATTTCGCCAGAAGGTAAATTAAAAACGAAGAGAAGGACATGCAAACGTTATAACGCTGAACATGTGTAGTTTCCCATTGGGTGCAGTATTTAGCTATTACGTCATAGGAACACTGCATCACGTAGGTTACATTGGGAGCCCCCAGTTTTATACATGTAGAAATTAAGCTATATCACAGTTGAGTTTTAAGCGAAAATAGGTCTAGCAGCATTTTCATTGTTGCAATTACGTAGTTTGCACAATGGCAAAAGGGAAGAAAAGAAGTGGGGTGGGGTAAAAGTGATGCACAGGTGCCAATTAATTTTTGTTCCATATGTGGGTATTGTGATATAATGTGCTCTTCATTTGCTTAAATGCACAATGGAGGAAATTGCACACTTTTAAGTTATGAATTGCATGAAAAAATAGGAATAGGCTTTAAAAAAAAAAAAAAAAAGAGATCAATAGACTTATCATATTCTACTCAAATAAATGGTCATTTGTTGATGTAGGTTTGAGGTAAGACAGGAAAAAG
This sequence comes from Plasmodium fragile, assembly GCF_000956335.1. Taxonomy (NCBI): domain Eukaryota; phylum Apicomplexa; class Aconoidasida; order Haemosporida; family Plasmodiidae; genus Plasmodium; species Plasmodium fragile. The sequence continues at coordinate 27,633 of NW_012192592.1, read as the reverse complement.
TGATACAAAAATTAAGGGAGTTTTGTTTTTTGAAAGGACGTTGCAACCACGGGGTCACGTCTTTGCCCATTTGTATTTGCAAATTATGGAACCGTTTTTAAATATTTACATAATTTGATAAAACTGTTTTCAATTTGGTAAAAATGGCTAAATGTATGATATGGTTAATTTGCCATAAATTTAAAAAAAAAAAAAATAAAAAAAAAAATAACATGGTGCACACATTTTTGTATCGTTAAAGGTAGATATGTGCAGGTTAGCTTAAATTTTAGTGGAAAAGGAAAAATTGTACAAAAGGATTAACCCTTTCCAAATCATGAACACATTTTACGAATTCTGTTATATAATTACAATGTTGCTATGACTAGGTGTAATTATCCAAAGGCTGCACCGATCAGAATATAGTGCATATTTATGGCACTTCCTAAAGACGTGATTGGACGTGAAATACATTTCCATATAATAAATAATACATATAAGAATAAGAAGCAAAGCAGAACTTATGTTAACATGTAAAATGCTTAAGTTGTAATTTTATCTGGAGTTATTAAGGAAGCGTTGATTATGAGGTCTTTGTGGTGACCGTGCATGATTGGTAGTGTGTAATAACTCCTTGTCACTCATGCCGCATACAGTACACTATAAACAGAACGTAATAATTTGGCAGCAGGATGTGCATACAATACATAAGAATGATAATTAATAGGAGCTCACAATTTTCTATTAAAAATTTCATACAGCTAAGGATGATAAATCGTCCCTTCTCTTAGTACATAACCTTTTTACGAGAAAGTGACCTAAAAAGGTAGACATAATAATTTGACCTAAATGTTATAGAGGTTGTATTTTTCCTTATTATGATTATTTAAAAATGAGGTTTATTCGAGTGAACAATTTACATGTCCATATGGTAAATATGTATATATAGATGTGTGATCTGCCCGCACGTTCGCTACTTTTTTGCAAACTGGTTGAAAGGGGCACGAAATCTAATTTGAACAGCCTTTTTTTAAGCCCATGGGACAGCATTAATGATAATAATGATAATAATGATAATAATAATAATAATAATAATAATAGTAACCGTAGCAACAGCAGACATGAATTGAGCAGTAATATTGTAATAGAGATAGAAAAGTGCCTACATATGTAAGTGCCCATCTTGTTCGCACTGTAACACGCTAACGGGCGCAATACTTCAGCGGCAAGAAAACAATTAATGAATAAAAGTAATAACAGCAATAGCGTAGTGATTAATGTATCATTAATTAACACGTCCACGTTAGAAAGGGCACTTAGTAATAGGGGCACCAGAAAACTAGGCACAAACACATACGTACAAGTAGGAGGTGTGGGAAGTTGTAAAATTGTGTACATCGGGAAGGTTGTTTCTGTATGGAATTTCATTCATAATGAGGATTGTGCTAATTTTGGAAAACAGATTCTTATAATGCTATAGCGTTAAAGGTATTGGTTAAAGAGGAAAAAAATTATTGCAGTGGCGTCAGGCCAGAACATTCTACCAATTCACTTGATACGGTCAATTTTTTAAGAAATGTATTATAGTAAAATGAGCGAAGGTAGTATTCCAATGAAAGTGTTCATTTAATTTGGCTTAACTAGACAAGGTAGTCATACATTTCGACAACTTCAGATCAGAATTGTATTAAACCTTTTAGCAGATTAAGCAAGAAGATGAAGTTTGTCATGATTTCTACGTTTACAATTTGTTTACATAAAACAAACGTAAACATAGTAGATTCGTTAAAGAATGCGATCCGAGCAACAGTTCTATGGACTACACATATTCGTTGCATACATATAAGGTACATTTTAAAAATATATCCTTTTATATTTGTTCGTGATGATTTCTTACAATGTGCTATTTCACAAAGAAAGCCTTTTTTTTTTTTTTTTTTTTTTTTTTCCACATCGTGATATTGTTTCATTTTTGCAAGGGTGTATCATCAAATGGGAACGTAAGTAATGTTTATTTTTTTTTTTTTTTTTATGGTATTGTGTTCCTCACTAAATATTGGAACGCAATTTATGTGTCGTTTTAGGCCAAATAATGTGCATGTATATGTGTACGCATTTGAGGGCGCTGTGCTTTTTTGGGGAATACGCAGCAAACATTTCAAAATAGTATGTTATCACGCTAAATTACGTACTGGGCAGGGGGACCAATTTAAGACCGTAAACGAGGTTACCTGTGTGTATAGAAAACTGTCGAGTCGCTTACAGTATAAAGGGAATAGATATATGTAAAAACGATGTACGAAATTGGTCTTCGTGAATTTTATAATAAAGGGCGCGGGGAAATGACTTTCACAGGTACGCAGGTGGACGTTTTAAGTGTTATGCTGTATGCATGATATGCTTTTACATATAATAGGCTATAAAATAATTGTTTCTTGGGCTTCATTCGCCGTGGCCCGAAAATAATGGCAAAACATGATAATGCCAAGGAGGGGGACATATCGCAAGGTAAAACGTATCCAAAGGGAAACAGTGTAAAAACTGAGCAATTCGAGGATGTACGTGAAAATAGTACTTAAATTATTTCTTTTAATTAATGAATATAAATTTCCTTGATCCGATAATATAACACGCACGTAAACAGTTTTTTTTTTTTTTGTAAAAAAAAAAAAAAATAAAATAAAATAAAAAATAATATGTAACAAAAATAATGTGCTGCTCGTCCGTTGATTATTAAAATATTTAGCATTTATGTTTCGAATAATGGGCATGAGTAGTACACACCAGGCTTTTCCTTTTTGCCAATTGCCTCCGATTTGTTTCGTTGGAAAAAGAGTAAGAGCTAATGTTATATTCCAGGGGGTACATGCATAGGAAAATAATTCAGGGAATTCAGCAAATTTAGCGAATTAAGCAAACTAAGCAAACTAAATAAAGAATAAATGTGGCAACAGTAGCACGTGTACACAGAAGGAAATTCGCAAGAGTGCATGGTCAACTTATAATTACGTATTTTTTGAAACAATTTACACAATTTTAAAGCTTATGAACATGTTATAATTTGTAAGTATTGATTATATATTCCTATTATACATATAGAGCTGGTATTAAATCGTGTATTTAGGGCACTTTTGTGTCCATAAGTGGAGCGTTTATGCGTATACCTCCCGAGTCCTTAAGATGAATGCTTTTTTTTACTTATAATTATGCGTATATATTTCTGTAATTAACGAAGTTGTACATTTATTTAATTCGATAGTGTTACATACGTGCTCTATTGTGTGGCAGTGTTTACCCTACGTGTGCCCCCAACGGGTAATTAACAGTTAGCAGCCTAATAGTTATGAGTTATTAGTTACTACTTATATTTACTAGTAAGCGGTGACCAGACAAAGTACCGCAGAAAGTTTGTTTGAAATTGTTCATCTTTTTTTTTTTTTTTTTTTTTTGCTATATAGGGCAAATCCCTTTGACTTTATGCGGTGTCCTATTTACCAGGCCAGCACACATTACCAATGCAACAGCTACGTTACATTGTGTCGTTTTGTATACATGCAAAATGAGTATGCGCTATGTACATTCTGCAGTACGCCATTATACATGTTTAAGAGGCTTATGTGTTTATAGGGTGATTAGAAATTATAGTTATAAAATTGGTTAGAATATATATACATTTATATTTATGTACATATATTTTTATAAATAAGTAGGGGGGTCTTCCCTCCTGTTGTACTCATGAAGCTTTGCATTTTTTTGTACGAAAAATACGTTGAAAAACGCAGATTTTTCTCGTTATAAATTATGGTACAACATGTTACAAGTATATATATAAATATGTATATATATACAACACGCAGTGCTGGTGCTTTCTGTTTAAATAGAAACATTCGCCTGCTGAAGTTACTATGCCCATGTTGATTACTCAAGGACAGGTACGTAGTTTTGTGCGTGTTATATATATATGTATATATATTTGTAGGAGTTTTTTTTTTACGTTTTAAAATAATATGGTTGAAAATTTTGTTTTTTTAACATTGTTTATAAAAGTGGTGCAATACCATCATGTATACAATTAATTTAATTACATTTAGTACTTTTAAAAAGTTGAAAAGGCACGAATTTGTATGGAATAACATATATATATTTATATATATAATACATATATATATATATATATATATGTATAATATATAGCAGAATTTAAGTGCGGAACCGTTGTAGAAAAAGAACGACTCGGGATGATTTAGAAAAAGAGAAATATTCGAGTACCAATATAGTAGGGGGTTATAAGTCGTAAAGGCAAGCTGTAGCGTTGCATTTTTGAGGAATTCAATATGGGTAGCAGTTATAGAGAAATAGATTTTTTAGTGCTTGTTTTTAATATTAAGGATAGAGATTTTGCCTATCAAATTGAAGAACACCGTTGTCGTATAAAAGTATATTGCATATATATATGTATAATTTATATATATAAAAAAACATGTATAAATGCAATATATAAATACCACACATATTATATATATGTATATGTTACCAACACGCATGATTCTAGTAACCAAGTTTATCCATTCTACAATTTTTTTTTTTTTTTATTTATAAAAAAATGTGACAACTTTTTACCCAAGGTTTGCAATTTTTTATTTACATGTAAAATTGAAAATGATGATTATATTAATGATTAATGGCGCGATTTAAACTCTACAAGCGGAATTTTGCCCATATTTGTACATATTTTAGTTTTTATTTAAAAGCAAAAATCGAGTGACTTTTCTCTTAAACGTAAAAGGAACCATCCCCTCTCCTTCCTTTTCTGTTAGCCAAAAGATAACCATTTTTACCAGCAGGTTGTTTTTAATACAACGGGTGAAAGTATAGTACTTATAGATCTGCACTTACTTTTTTATTATATATGTTTAATTTATACGAATTATACGAAATTACGTAGGCGATAGTGTCTTCGAAACCGAACATGTACACTAACGTCGCGAGTTTTGTACATTTTTATCTATGCAATATATTTACAACTTCCTTGATTTAATAATGAACCTTGTGATTTTTTTTCCATAACTGTATATACGTGCAATTGATTGAATAATTTTTAACTTATAATTCTTTGTGCCATATTTACTATTTACCTTTGTGGTGTATAAAAAATATTAAGTGGCTTTTTTATATAGTCGAGCAGAGCAGTTGTGTGATAATATTACTAGCTTTCATTGTATTATGGATTATTTCGTAATGGGCATTACGTTGTAATGTTTTGTTTCACAAGTGATTAAAAGTGATTATAAGTGAAACAAAAGTGATTTTTATAATTGATTATTTGTGTAAGTTTAAACAGCAATTTTTAATACCCACGTGGAGTGTGTTTTTAGGAGGTTGCAATTTTTCATTTATAAGAAATAAGCAGTTAATGCGCCGCAAATGTTATTAGTTTAAATATAATTTATTACACGTCCAAATTACAGGAACCTTCATAAATGAAAGAAGTAAGTCCTCTTTTTTTTTTTTTTTGCACACTGTTGTTGTTGCACGCGTTTTTGTGATGATGGCCATTATCCGTACTCACTGGAATTATTCATTTATCATTTTGTTAATTGTCCCTTGTTTTCATTTTGCCTACTCAAGGGAATGTTCCTTTGGCCATCACATCTAAGTTGATGTTTTTAGGCGAAGCATGTGAATTGTATCCATGGGTTGCTATGTATGTTGCCATTGTGATTCCATTTTTGTCTGACCCTGTTTGTTGTTGTTTCCACAGGATCCGAGATACAAAGATTTACCTTCCCAAGTATATTACGCTAAATTGAATGAAGATATAGTCGAGGAGGAAGATGACGGGAATGAAGAACATGTGGAAAATGAGGAATATGAAGTAAATGAAGAACAGGAAGTAAATGAAGAAGAGGAAGTAATTGAAGAGCAGGAAGTAAATGAAGAAGAGGAAGTAATTGAAGAGCAGGAAGTAAATGAAGTGCAGGAAGTAAATGAAGAGCAGGAAGTAAATGAAGAGCAGGAAGTAAATGAAGTGCAGGAAGTAAATAAAGTGGAACAAGTAAATAAAGAACATGGAGTAAATGGACAAAGTAAGGGAATTGAAGAAAATGTTTACTGGAAAGCTGTACAAGGATCATATGAAGAAACACCATGGGTTCGAGATGTTTTTTTTAAACTGGAAAGGAACCTAACTCAGTTAAATGAAGGTCGTGAGGAAGATAGTCTAAGTAAGAAGCATTGTTATGATTTAAATTACTGGCTATACGAACAAGTGTATGAAAATCTTAATAAGAATGAGAATGATGAAAATTTCTTTAAAATAATTGATGGTCTTCAAGGTGCATGGAAGAATATAAATAATGATAAGTTCCCTAATGCTGATAATATATGTCATCCCGATACAACCCTGGTTGATATGAAATATTTAAAAGATGTTAAATATTTGTTCGATTTGGTTGAAGATTATTCTACCATCAAAGCAGCAGCTATCAATGATACAAAGAACGCGTGTCAGAAATATATTGACTACCTTAAAGTTAAGGTTCCTTTGTACTATGAATGGAAGGACGTGTGTACCATGGAAGAGGAGAATATATGTACAAAGTATATTGATGATTTTTCACAATATAATCCCAAAAGCGTATTGGAAAATTTATCTGTAGTTAGTCTTGCATTGGCATCCATATTCAATGATTGCTATCAGAATATTATAAATTTGTTTACCGAATCAGAGAAGATCGAGCCACGCACTGTTTTGAAGCATAGAGACATTACAGGACAATCCGAAAGTAACATTGTAAAAGTAGGAGGAAGAGTTTTGTCGGAAGCTATCCTTGATATCCCCGAATCTGGAAATGCGTTAGTTGGCATTAATGCGCTGGCTACTTCGTTTTTTTCCATGTTTAAGAGATTTAACTCTTACATATATAGCATGTTTGCACCGGTTGGCCTTTCCCTGTTGAGCATAGTGTTATTTATGTACGTCGTCTATAAGGTAAGTAGACCGGATGAGTCAATGGTTGGAACGCGTGAATGGATATATAAATGTGTGCATTTTTTTTTTTTTTTTCTGTGCAAGGATATCCGCATTTTTGTGAAAAATATGTATCTACAAAGTACAATAACCGGGCATGATGATTTTATACCTCATCCCCATTGTTTTCTTTTTCTTTAGTTTACCCCAATTGGAAAGACGATTTATCTCAATCAAAAAGGAATGAAGAATCACTATGTTCGCAAGAACAGTGATGATTCTGATGATGAAGATGATGATGATGATGACGATGATGATAACGACAGTGCCAACATTAGCCACAAGAATAAGAAGAACAACAGGGGCAACAACAGGGACAACAATAGGGACAACAATAGGGACAACAATAAGGACAACAATAGTAGCAACGTGGAATGAAGTTCTAACAGAGAATCGTTAAATATCCATTCATAAGTGAACATGTATATGCTAAGGTCCAATGACGCTTTCTAACATGAAGTATAATAAATTGGGAGTAAAACGAGTGTTGGCTAGGGCTATGAGAGCAAGACCGCAGGAATGCTTCACGCAGGGAATTAAAAAAGATATATGAACAAATAACGAAATGCCAAAAGTGGACAGAACACAGAAGGGTGTTGGGTATTTGTGCATATTATATGTATAGAACACACGTATGCATACGCATGTCAGATTAAGATTACTATAATAATGTTGAAAAGAGTGGTGACAAATGGCTCATTGATGGTGATATGAATATATAACGTATGCTTTGATAGAGAACATGTGCGTTTTGTGAATAGGGTGGTTAGTCGGAGAATTCTCCACATGACTGGAAAGTAACAATAGGGGATACCTATAAAATGGGCGCAGAAGAGAAGCGACACGTGACATCAAATTAGGATGGGATGCACATTTGCCTCACAAATAGATAATGTGGTGTTAGTGTAAGAGAAAGGAATATCCTTTGTAGGTGAACAAAAAAAAAATGACTGCCCATGTGAGTCCATAGTGTTGCCTTGAGTCAGTGTCTCCCACGGCCTGTTTGTGTCGAACTCACCGAATTGACAAATTGTTCCTTTTTCATACAAGGAGCAATGTTAATATTTTGGGGTACAGGGGATGAGTTCCCTATGGTTAGAACTAATGCTACCTAGTCCTTGTTATCTCTCATAATTGAATGTGGACGAACGTAATAGTGGGGGCAAAGCATATTGCGTATATGGTTCTGCTGCGTGTAGTTATCGTTGGTCATGTATAATTTACGACCCGTTTTGTCACATTTGATGCTGGGGTTGTGATAAGCTTATGGTACAGTTAGCACTAGTGCAAGGGTAGAAGAGTGAATTTGTAAGAAGTTACAGAATGGTCTAAGAGTAGGGAGAAGGCGCGAGTATACTACACAAGGTTCTTTAGAATGCCTAATGATAAAGCAGATAGAATTAGGCGCGCAACTTTTGAGGGTAGCGGTGGAGCATTAATCGTAATGCATCTTTTTTGTGTTATTGGCGGTCCTATTATAAGGAGGGGCTATAGAGCAGATGTTATAAGTCGTACACACATTAAGAAGTTTGGATTGTGTAGTTATACAATTTTGTGCTCACGTGATGATGGCACAGTGACACATACACAATTTAGACCTACCATACATGTCATATGTACGGAGGTAGAAGAAATATGTAGTAATAGTTACGGTTTTTATACACAATTTCCTTGCTACGATGTTGATGCTTTATACATTAATAAGTATAAAAATTACTACAGGAAGAATGGGACACAAAAGAGAGAATGTTTTTTTTTCGTTGTTAATATTTTATAAGTTAGCTTTATACTTTAGTAAATCTTCAATTTAGCACTTGGTGTGAAGATATAATACTACATTTTGATTAATTGAAAAGAGGGAAAAAGGTGAAGTGGAACAATCACATGCTAGAATGTTTTTATCATATTTAGCACATATGAAATAGCTTTTACTTATTAGAAATGTTACAGAAAAGAGGAATGCAATTTTACAAGAAGAATTACCATTCGTAAGTTTACCGTTACAAATAATGTAATAAAAATATTAATTTAAGTATTCGTGGATAACATTAACAATTTTAACAATATTTTACTAGAACGAGTTAGCTTATAACAATCCGCAAGTGTTGCGTCCAAGGCGATCTCTTAAACACTTCATGTTCTTTTTCTGTAAATCTTTCACAAAGCAGAAGACATAGCAGTAGAGAATATAGCATACACATATATATGTAATATACATAACATCATAGTAGAAAGAATAGGAGGAAAAGCATGTAATTGGAGCAAACTGCAAGTGCTAGGAAAATTGTTGTAGACCTATTTTTTAAGACTAAATGATATTGATAATTTATTAACACGGACAATCCATTAATGGAGGGGATGCTTTTGAAGGATGTTTCACATTTAAGGGAAAGTTATGGAATGTGTTTTTGAATTCTAACAGACGAGTACTATTTTTTTAAATAGTATATATTTTTTATAGCTTATTATATATGTGTACATAATGCATGAACGATTTTTATGTTTTCATATTTTTTATATTTATATGTTCTTTCTTTTTTTCAATTTTTTTTTTTTTTATTTTTTTTGGTATACTTTGCTTAATTTATTCCTTACTGTTTGGAACATTATGTTTTTTAATTAAGAAAATTTTATAAATTTTCCGTTTTAAACTTTATTTCTTCCATTTAATTAAAAAATTTAGAATAAATTATACGAATTAAGTCATCGTAGTAAGTAGATTCAATAGTAGAAATGTAGCGTGTGGAATATGTTTACTTGCGTTACTTCTTTTATATATAAGACCCACTGAATTACATAAATTAGGGGTGTTAAAATATGTACACTATGTACAAACGATGCTGTGTTCACCGGAATTTCATGCAGTAAGTAGAAAAGTGAGCAGCTTCTGTCAGAACTAAAAAAATGTAATAAATATGCGTATGAAACAAAATGAATAATAGGACGCATCATCGGTTATTATATTAAAATTGCTAAAAAATTGATAATTCACTTTTTATATATTTGTTGTTTTATTGTGCGTTCTCTTTCATGCTGTAATACATGTGGATACCCTTGCGTAGGTTGACGCCATTCCGATTACATGTTAAATATATACGCATTATTTTATCCAAGGGAAGCGGAAACATGTTGTTTATAGTAGAATGATTTTATTCTTATGATTTATTGGTAAGCAGATGTTGTTGTAGGAACAAGTTGATATGGACTTAGGAATTTGTATAAAATTATAATCAAAAATTTAGGACCATATTTTGTTAAGTATCTTTGAAAAGTATATACATTACATTATGTTCTTGCATTTGCAGTGACTAAAACGTTAAAATTTTGTGCGAATAATAGTATATACATAACTGTACAAAGCAATAACTAATCCTTTCAGTGTTAGTGGTTGGAATATGTTACCACATTTGTTCTAGAGGAAAGTTCTTTTTAAAGTGTTGCGTTTTTTTGTTTTTTATTGTTATTGCTGGTTGTTGTTATGTTATAACCAAAGTCGCATTAAAAATCGGATAAACCTACTGCGGGATGTAGAATTATTTTGAACGCGGTAATAATAATTAAAAAAAAGGGCGCGCAAAATACAGTTGCAGGGAAGTTTACTCTAATTTTAATACAAAAACAACAACAAGTAATGGTGCCCTTTACGCCTTTTTTTTTTTTGTCACTCTCAGTTCTAAATAATATTTGTAGGCGTTAATCATGATGTTATTTTATGTTATGTTTTTTTGCTTATATATTTGGTAATATTATTTTATTGCTGAAAAAAATGTCTTAGGGATGCAGCAACGAGAAAAACAAATTAAGTGATACATTTTGAAGGGCTTTGGTTGGAAGACTTTGCATATGTCGAATTGTTCTATCATACGTTTTAATTTAATATTTCTTTCTTAATTTTTTTTTACATATGTAAATTTATGTTAAAATATTTTAGTAATTGTTTTTGTAGTCTGGCTGTTCTGTAGCTTGCATTTTTTTTTTCGTTATTATATACCTTTATATGCCATTTAATTCGTTTGAGAGAAAAGTATAGAAGAATGAAACATTAAAAGTTGTTAGGGTATACTAATTGTACTTTTATGCGTTTCATCATATATACTACTTATAACGCTCATTCAGAATTCAACATTATAGAAAAATTTGGGCAGCCTTTAACAATGAGCACCATAAAAGATAATAACGTAAGGTCTAGCACTTTCGTTAAAATTGCCACCATTGTCCTTCTAGCATATACAAATCAAACTTGGAATCATTCGGTATATAGGAAAATGACAATAATGACATGAGTGATAAAAATATGGACGTGAAGATTTCATGTTTTTTTTTTTTTTTTTTTTTTTTTTTTTTTTTTTTTTTTTTTTTTTTTTTTTTTTTTTTTTTTTTTTTTTTTTTTTTTTTTTTTTGCTTCTCCTTCTCGAATCCACCTTTATACTTTTATTTTTCGGTCGTTACATTAACGTAGGAGTAAATTGGTGTATTATATATCTTTGTAACTAATAAAAATTGACTTTGCCACTTATTTCGTGCTACCCTCCTTTTTTTTAGGACAAATTTGGAGCATCGTTGATTAAGTATACGAGTGGAAATGGCGAATGTGATTTAAGAACTCAGCGATTATTAGGAGGAAGTGGATCGGGACAAGAATACTTTGTGGCAAATCCACTTGATAATGGTGAATTGTACCATTATGATTCTGATCACAGGTCAAAGTATAATATAAGAGGTGAACACCACAGTCACCACGGTAGTAATGTATATAAACATGGAAACAGTAATAAACATCACACATCACGAAGTAAAAGAGAAGAGAACAATAATGAAGATAGTGAAGTACTCAGCTTATCCCAGTTTTATGTAGATGATAATGATTGTAAGGACAATGGTGAAACAAGTTCATCACGATGTGAATCCGATGATTATGATGATGTAATAGATGTTACGAAAGCAAGGACATCTAATTCAAAACACAGAATATCATCCATGGATGTCGAGTTACATCCGGGACATGAGGATGGATGTATTTCTGAAGGAAGAAAAGGATCTGATGGTGAGGTTAAGGAAGCTGACAGTTATGATGAACATGGAAGTTGTGATGCCTTAGATGTTTTAGACACATATGAGCCATATTATGTGGAAGAAGGAGGAATTAGGAAGCGCGCTGGTCATAAGAAAACCAAAAAGGTACTTACTTATGTTGGTGCAGTTGTAGTATCTCACCAACTAATAGCTTTCTGTTTAGCCACGTCTTCTATTATTGCAATACCCTTCACAGCTGCTGCGTGTTTCTTGGGCAGATTTTTCTACAATAAACATAAAGAACAAAAAAAATATGAGAGACCTTACTTGAAGTGCATAATGTACTAATCTCTTTTTGAAGGGAACAATATCTTTCAAATTGTTAACTTTTAAGCTATATATTTACCATATAGAGTATGCGAAATGGTAAAGGATATAGGCATTTACCCCCTTACCCTACTGACGCTGAATAAAACTCAATGTTCACCATGTGGAGCATAGAACATATATCTGTGTATTTGGAACTATCATGATGCAGAATATTGGCAGAAGTATCTGTTTTTATTTTTCGTTATTTGTTTTTCTCTATTTAACATTTTTTTTTCGAGTTATATTTAAAGATTTGCAGTAACACGCTATGTGTGAACATTGATTTTTTTGTTTTGCACAAATGTATGATTTTATGTTGTGCGAAATTGTCTCACCTGCAATTTTGATTATACACAGGCTTTCGGGCATACATATATAATATGCGTATGTATGTGCATATATATGAGTATATGTGTGGTCGTTTTGCGAAGAAACCGCGCTTGAGCATTACTCGTAACACACGAATTGCCGTGGTTGGGAGTATATTGAATATTTTTTAATATTCCAAACGATAGCATATTATTTAAAGTATATTAATGGAGTTTTCCTCATCAAATAACAACCTATGGGCAAAACTTTCAAATGGTATAAAATGTGTATATACAAAATAATACATTTAATTGTCACATGAATTGTTTTATGTAATGTTTCCATAAGTTCCCTCAAAAACAGGGAAAGGCACATAACGGACATGTAAGAGTAGTTCCTTATTTTTATTGCTATACATGTAGTATATGTGGTTATGTGATTTCTCTTCATCTACATGTGAGAAACCATGCAATTTTGTTTGTTATATGATCATTTCTTTTTGTTCTTTTTTTTTTTTTTTTTTGTGATAATAACAGACATGCTCTAATATATCTTGAAAAGAGAAATCTATAACCACTAAACAACAGGAAGTGGTAAGACTACCTGAATACACTAATAAAGTAGACATTCGAGGGACGCCTGTGACATGTGTCATGACGACATGCGTTGTAGCAGCATTCGTTGGGACAACGCGAACACCCGCTATGTCAACATATGATATGACAAGCGCCAACTCCAGTTAGGGCATCAGATGTCACAATAACAGCAGCTTCTCATCTTTCTCCTTTTCAAATATTCTGTAATAAATTATCCACATATAATTCTTTACCATGGATGTGAACACCCAGGTTACATTCTTCTATAATCAAGGCTAGTATAAGCACCCATAATTTGACTGCTACCTGTTTCCTCCTATAGGGTTCCTCGTGCAGTTATTGCCCACGTAAATGTTCCACTTTCGGTACTTACTCTGCTTTCTCCTGTTCCATATTTTACAATACATACTTAAACCAATCTTGTTCTTTATACATATTTATTAGGTTATGTTGTTCTGCGACCCATTTTTTCCACAACCGCAGTTTCTTCAATTGCACGGATTATAGGCAGATATATATAAGTGTATTTCGGATACGCCTTATACCCATATATGTGTATGCAAACAAGATTCAACATTAATGGACATGACTCCTTTGGTCGGAATGTAAGTATATCTCTGGTCCCTCTCTGTTTTCTTCTTTGGGGACACATTGAGCTTTCTAAACAGCAGAGACACCCAAAAAATACCTCTAAAGCATGTTTGAAATATTTTGAATACCTTGAATGTGCTTCCAGGGGAGCGGCATTGTACTACACAAGGGAAAGTTATTGGCGCGTCTGGGGCGAGAACGATGAGTTCTTGCACAGTACAATACGGATAATTGTAGTTGCTGTGTAGCGTCCTGTATTCACGACAAATATTGCATATGTTAGTATATGTATGTGCGTACATTTTTTCGCGTCATCCCGGGATAGTACCCGTTCTAATATACATACATATATATGTATGTATGTGTGACATGTTATGGTACGGACAGACACAGTGTTCTGTGTTATGGTATACACTACGGAAAGAATCAAATATGCTCCTTGTGTTGTCCAATCTTGCGCAAGGGATGTCTTTTTTTTGTTGTATTGCACATTGTAAATTATATGCAGTTACCAATCTGGACCCTGTAGGCTACTGCTGCAACCAATGCAGTAATTCAATGCTGCCTGACCCCTAGCTCCAAAAGATTCGTCACCCATTGTGCTTCATCAATAACTGTTCTCCTTTTACCATGCTCGGGTGCACATAGCTGGTGGGCCGGTATGGAAGCATTCCGTATTGACCCGCACTATTCCATTTTCCCCCCTTGTCCGCGGTAATTCTTCGATCATTTGAGGTGCAGCAGGCCCATACAGGAAACTGTCCCCCTTTTTACATTGGAAAAAGTGCCGCTTCACAGCTTTCCCCCTTAGCACATATAATACTATTCCATCGAGAAAACCATTCTCCTAAAACTTAATTCAGTCATATGCGCATACTCTAATTTCATCATCGTGCCTTTATGATTTCTGGCATACAGTTGTACGTACTTCCCAGAGTCATTCGTTTTACACATCGCGCGTGTAATTCATTTTGTTTTAAAGAAAAAAAGGAAAAGAGAAAGAGCATAAGACCAGAGTTTGACGTAACACAGAAACAACTTAAAGTTCGAAAAAAAATAAAATAAATATGCGTACAAATGAAATAAAAAAAATAATAAAATAACGTAAAAGAAAAAAAGTAATGCCCCCCACACAAAAGTACACGCACAACTTTCCAGGGTAAACTGTTGCCGCGGCCCCGAGAAAAACAAAATTTTACATGTTCAGACGTGCTAGCACGTATGTTGACGCATTCTGCACATTAGCCAGTGCGCTTGTACGCTCACGCATAAAATGTACCATGCGAAAAGTACACATAACCGGTTTTTATGAGCGGCAACACTTTTGCGTCACCGCGCGGAACATATATATGGGCCCCTATATTGTGTTACCCCCCCTTAAAGTAATTATACGGAAAGAATAATTCTTCCTGTATTCAATTTGTTCGTAACATTTCCACGGTCTTATTCTTATAATTATGCATCCTCAATGTGCGAACACAATGACGCGTCAATTGTGATGTGTGTACGAACATACAACTGCCTCCTGATCATTGTAAAGTTTTGCGCATCGGTAGCATATAAATTTCATTAAAACAAGAAATATAAAATTGGTTACTCAGTATGGGCTTCAGGAATTTTGGCGTGGGAAATTTATTGCGTCCTATTATTGGTGTACAGGCCCCCTGTTCTTTTCTGTTTTTAATATGCAATTATAATCCTTCACCCCCAACATGCGTACTCTATTCGTTCCGTCACGTGGCAACCTGTCCACATAGAGTGAAGCATAACATCCCCAACCAGCGTCATAGCTGGCAGGATTCATGCTTCGACGTTTCCAGTGCACAAATATCATATTTACTCTTACACACGTAGGAGTTCAAACTATATGAGAAAACATGTACAGATATAAGCATATATATATATAATTACGTGTACGCAGAAGGACTGTCATGCGGTCACATTTATAAATATAAAGTATTGTACATATGTTCCTCATCTGCTTCCCTGAAAAATATGTAAGGAGCGCAGGTTTTACACAAGATGCTACTCATTATGCATTTGCGACGGTATTGATGATGTGACCGGTGTTGCAATAGCGGATGATGATGTTGCATCAGTGAATGGCTGTATTATCGTTCAAATAATTGCCGTACGGAGCATAGTTATGAAGCAGAGACCAGAATTGTTGAAGTAAAAAAAGAAAAAGGACAAGAACTTTTTACACATTATAAAAGTACTTAGTACACAGTGTATCTAGTATAATCGTAGTATAGTACATGTTACATATATGATGTGGCACATTATGAGTTATGGATATGAGAATATATATGCGTACATATATATATATATATATATTTATGTAGGAAACTAAGGGACATATTCCGCTCAAAGCGTGTTCCCTGCGCATAATATCAATAAACAACTAATTACAGAAACAAGCCGCATTACATATATGCGCAAAGCATGTGTATTGGAATGACATACACAAAATTATAATTTAAGACGGAACTACAAGATAAATGCTGTAAATATGAGTAAACAACATCATACAAACTCTACGGAATATTATACAAAATGTCTATGAAGTAGATATATAGAAGCATACTGTAACAATGAAGCTACGTACCAGAAGTAGAATGCAGGACGTTACTTATGGTTTTTTAGGTAATTTCTGTGACCACGGTAGTTTCAGTTTCCTCGGTGCTTCCGGTTTCTTTGGCACTTCTGGTTTCTTATGTTCTTCCATTTTTCCCGATACTTCCGGTTTATTAGGTGCATCTAATTTCCCAGATGCTTCCTGCTTCTCAGGTGCTTCCGGTTTCTTGGATACATCTGGTTTCTGATCTTCCTTTGCTGAAATTGTATCCTTCAGGGCTTTTTTCGGCAAGTGCGATCGGCCTTTGCGGAGGTAGAAACGAATTAACATGATCACGAGCATGAGTCCTATGCTCCCCGTGACTCCAAGGACCGATGGCAAAATCATCTCTCCAGCATTGTTAGTCGGGTTAAAACACAATGCTGCTATATAGAAACCAAGGACGATCAATGTAGCGGGGATCCACACTTTATTTCTACGTAAAGTTCGCGCTAGTGTACTACAAAAGTCCCGTAGCTTGCTCGCACGTTTGTTTAATTTGTGCTCCATTCTGTGATGCCACTTGTAACCCGTTTGATCCATCTTTGGGCTTCGATTTTCCGGAATCTGTGCCCGGCGCAGGTTCTTTAAGGGAACCTCCACTAGGAGTTGCGGGTGCTTTATTTTGCTCTGGTGTTTGTTTATTCGTTCCACTCTTCATCGCATTACCTTTAGGATCCTTTTGATTCTTTTCACTTTGTGCCTTATTTTGTAGGGATGGTGGCAACGACCCTCCTGATCCAACCTTAGAATCTGATTTCACAGACTTTGCCCCCGACCAGGTTCCTTTAATGGGACTTACACTGTGACTGACAGGGAATTTATTTTTTCTGTATTCTGTGTATCGGTTTTACTGTTCACTGCAGTTCCTTTGAGTTTTTTTTTAGTGTTTTCAACTTGTGTCGCATTATGTGAGGACCATAATAATGTGTCTGCTCCAACTTTGGAATCAAAATTCCCCCTGGGCTGATACGGTGCAACAGGAACCTTGAAACCTGGAATCCTCATGCCTATTTTACGGGGGTCATTCTGGACGTATATGACTTCTAAGTAAATGGGTTCTTCCATAAGGGCTATACATTCGTCTGCTGTGTTAGTGGTGACTTCTTTCCATGATTGTCTGAAATCATATAAAATCTTCTCAAATTCATGTTTGCTCAATTTTTCCTTTGCAAGCATGGTACGAAATACACTATTAACATGTTCGTTTTGTTCTGTCAAATTATTACTAACTATCTGTTCACATTTATTCCATTTCTTGTTATATATTTCGAGAGTTGCAATAGTTTGTTTTTTTTGCAATTCTAAAAATTTTTCTTGCAAAGATTTTTTAAGTGCAAGATATTTACTTCTTTCATTTCTGTATGATTGCCAGTATAAAGAAAGTAATTCCCATTTATGATGTTCTTCTTCAAGTTCTTCTAATATTTTATTTATTTCAGAATCTGTCAATCTTTCATCGAAACAGGACATTTCGTACTGGAATGCAATCGATCTATCTGTTCCATATATTACACTATCTTCTGTTACATTGTCTTCATATTTCTCCATTGTATTTCCTGCCTGTTTCTGTTTTTTCTCCATTTGTTGTTGTTCTTTATCATAATACTTAATTTCCTCATATGCTTGTAGGAGTGTGAAGATATATTTAGGTATAGAATCAGCTGGGACATATTGTCTTTTCATCGCTACGAGGCCATATGATTCCTGAGTTGTTTCTGGTCAAGGAACTTTTGTTTCTCCCGTAAAAGATTCTGTTTTGTACTCAGCATCTTGTTCCATAGCCTGAACGACTGATTCTGTCGACTCAGTGATTGATGCTGCGGCAGATAATGTGTCTGATTCATCGACTTCTTCTTTCCTTGCATCATGTTTTATGTTCCATTCTCCATCATAATGTACTTCTTGTGGTACCGCTTGCTGCTCTGGTTTCCATTGTCCTAGAATAGCTTCTTCTTCCTGCTCTTCATAATCATCCTCTTCTCCTGCTTCCTCCCACTGTTCGTCAGAATATACTCCTTCGTCAGCATCTTCATAGGTTTCTTCATAAGGTTCTTCGACATCTTCGTAGGTTTCTTCATAAGGTTCTTCGACATCTTCGTAGGCTCCTTCATATGTTTGTTCAATATCTTCGTAGGTTTCTTCATAAGGTTCTTCGACATCGTCGTAGGCTCCTTCATATGTTTGTTCAAT
>NW_012192592.1:0-7211 GCF_000956335.1 Plasmodium fragile | reverse complement strand
TCGTAGGCTCCTTCATATGTTTGTTCAATATCTTCGTAGGTTTCTTCATAAGGTTCTTCGACATCGTCGTAGGCTCCTTCATAGGTTTGTTCCGCATACTCATACTTTTTCAAGTCCATCTCGCCTAATTCAAGTTGCTCGTCTGATGGAGTTCCTTCTTCAATTGTCATGGCTAACTTTCTAGCAGCTCTGTTATATACTTGCACTTTGGCCACGTACTCTTCTTGTCTTTCGCAGTCATCTTGATGCTGTACAGGACAGAAAGAGAGGAGGAATGGTAGTGATCATATGAATTAGTAAAAGAATGGTAATACGTAAAACAAAAAAAAGGGAAGAAGGCAAGGAAGCAATGGATGTACGTATAAGTATTATGTATATATCGTGCGCTGCGTATGGTGGGTACGGTATATATATAAGCAGTCGTAAAACTTTCCAGCCTACATCTATATGTGATCATATAATCTTTCTTTTGCGCTGTGCTCACCTTTAAAATGATACACCAAGCAACAATAAAGAGCATAGCAAATTTTTTGGTGAAGGAGGGCATATGCGCCCTTTTGTCATGTGTTTCACCTTCATTACCTGCGGAATGTGCTGTGTCCGTTCGGGACGGCGACGCTCCTTGTGCAACGTTGCTTGTCGATGTTGTTTCTTCGTTCACGTGTGACATCTTTCTGTGGGTCATTATATAAAAGAGAAGAGTAAAGCAGGCAGCACTGCTCTCTTGGTTCACTAAGTATAATACCCTTTATGATGTGTAATAAGGACATACATGTGCCATTCTTATATAGAAATTACAGTTTCTACAAAAGAGAAAGTATTAAATATGATGAGGCATAATTTATATATATATGTGCATTCTTTTTTTTTTAAGCATGCTGTTTTGCGTAGTTCTAATTTTTATTTTGCATTCCTACATAATAGTAGAATTCTGAAAAAAGGTGCCTTACTTTTAAAACATTAGAACAAGGGAAGATTCCCTTTTTTTTTTGAAAAATATAAATATATATAAATTATAGCATAGTTCCTAGGAACTGAATTCTTAGGAAGGTTACTGGAAAATTGAACAACAAGAAGAAGCAGAGAGAATTTACAATACTTAAATGGATGTGAATAATAATATAATATATGCTACTTCCTATTTTGCATGTGATGTCATTGTTGTTCACATGGAAATTTTTATTATGGAGTGAAAAGGAACAAGCAGTTGTACTCGCAATTTTTAGTTAATGTAGATAAGCAGTAATAATAAGACCGACACAGAATAAAAGAAAAGTCTTGCCGGAAAAAAGTGAGTGACCGGGGAGAAATAGTTGGGTGAATTTTTTTTATTATAGGAACCGGAATAATATATATGAGTAAGGGAATTTATATACGTTGTGTGTTAATTAAAAAAAACAAAACAAACAAAAATAGTTGCACCGTAGTATATTAGTAGAAACAACAGAACATACGCTATAAATTATTTCTTTTGCATTGAGCATGAAAAATATCTAATAAATATATGTATCCCTAATAGGAAAAGAGTATTTTGGGCCATGTATACCTATTAATTGTATCATGTTTGTACTTGTTCTTGGTTTCACTATTGTTTCAGTGGAATTAATGATTTAAGGCGTCAAGTTTCAGTATTGTGAGGTGTATGCATCAGGATGCAGGATTAACGGAGTTCAATATTCGCGAGTCACAGTTTCGAAGTTTATGGGGTTTAAGAAATTTAGGAGGTTTAGTGTTTAGGCCTTATGGTGTCATGGTTGCGATGTTTAGCATTCCGAATTCAAGGTTCACCGTTTATGTATCCGCGTTCGGTAGTGCAGGGAACTTAAAGGGTTTCGGATTTAGAGTTTTTTTTGTGTTGTTGTTGTTCTGTTTTTATTTTTATCGTTAAATTGTAACGTCCAAATAGTGTGCAGTTGCTGTGTAGAATACCCGTCCTTTTGTTCGGGCGGCGGGGGAAACATGGTGCGGAACAATGGCGAACAATAGGGGGAATGGCAAATGGCAACGGTTGTTCCATTTTCCACTCGGTTATATTTGTGCGTGTTGGGGGGAACATGAAGGCAGGGGGACGGAGGGAATGAGGAATGTTGCAGCCGATTCCCGTCGCATGTGCGTTGTGTGTGTGCGCGTTGCGTTGTGTGTTGTGTGTGAGCTTGTGTGTGCACTTACTTTCCATAGGAAGAACGCAATAACCCCAATACCAACCACCGCTGGAATGATCGCGGGTGTGTACGGGATGAGATCCTTGGGGTCGCATGGTTTCGATGGAGGGGGAACAAAGTGAGCTACAGCATCATCCCCCGCCTTGGGGGGTGATGGCTGCACTGGTGATTGTGGTGATGTTGGTGATAAGGTTTCTGATGATGGTGTCTGCGTTATTGTTGTTGTGGTTGTTATTTCTGTTCCTTGAGCGGAACTGGAGGGTTCTGAAGGAGAGGATGAGGAACTTGCACCTCCTCCTCCACCACCAGCACCATCTGGTAGACCGCCCCCGCCGTTCTCAGAACTCCCTGCGGTACTACCTGGGTCTTGGACGCCGCCGGGGCTCCCTGAGCCGACACTACTACGTGCCTGATGGGGGTTCGTGGTTTCTGGTTTTGGTTTGGGTGGATTGAGAGGAGGAGGGTCATCGTTGCCGGCATCCACCACACCATCCGCAGGTTTACCTTCTTCACCTTTTGCACCTGGCGGACCAGAGGGACCCTGTGGTCCAGCTGCACCCGATGCCCCTGTTTGCTCTGTAGAAGGTGTCTGTGTGGACGTGGATATAGGATCCGGTGACAATGGTCCTGGTGGAAGTGCTGCTGTTCCTGGTTCCCCCTGTGGCGACTGTACTGCTGTTGTTTCCTTGGACTCCGTTGTTTTGGGGTCCTGCGTTGGACTGCTACCTATAATTTCAAAGGAAAGGGGAAAAAGTGCAGTATGATGAATCTAAAGTTTGTCAGGTTGATAGATGGTTGTCGTTGTTGGTTGGCCACACGGTTGACATCGACCTGGGGCACGGCGGGGCAGGGCAGTGGGGCAGGAGACGGACGGCGGCATGGTTCACGAGGGTATGGGGGCACGGGGACGACGAAGGCCACAGGAGAATAGTGTGCTTGGAAGAGCGTATTACAGAACAGGCAGCATGCATTGTATGTGGTGCAAGGTTATGATGTAAGTTACAGTAAGAGGATAGGTGCAGCAGGGGGATAATGATAGAGAGTATAATTTATAGTTCATGTATATGCATATGTAAGAATATGGACGCATGAAAGAGCACAAGTATAGGTAGAATATATGCAGAGACATTTATTCCTGCGTTAATATACAACATGCAGAGCGCAATGAAGAGTAAAGTGGACAAGGTATTAAACAGTCTTGTGCAACATATGACACATAGCCACGAGCACATAGAGGCACTTGGTGCAAATTGTAATAATACTCATTGGGATGATTTCACACAAGGGATATACCATAGGGGCCAGACGGTGGGTGACATGATGAGATGTAGATACGTGACTCTTGCATTGTATTATGCAAACGGTTGGGATGCAGGGGGGAACAACACAGACGAGGAGACCGCGCAACCAAACACACAGGAACAGACAATGAACGAAAGGCTAAGGTGTGAACTAGCAAACACTTTTGGATCTCTACTGAGAGAAAGGTACTGTACACGTAAGCAAACATGGAATAGAGGTGTGGAGTATGCTTGGAACGTAATGACACATATCGGCTCAAACAAATATGGGGGACAAACGCTCCTGGGTCCTGTTATGGACGGAAGATGTACGCTGTGTGGGTACAAAGGCAGTTGGACGCAAAGAGGAATAATAAATGGGGACATCGCACAGTGGTTAGTAGACCAAGGAATAATGACAGAAATAGCACACATAGAGCAACAGATGCCCTGTGAAAAGGATTGGAAAAAGTATAAAGAGCAAATGGGCGGTACTGACAACAAGGTTATAGAGGAGGCAAAAATACCTGAAGTGAAACAAATAGAGAAAAAAGTGGTAGAAGAAACCCAGCAGGTAATTGAGAAAGTAAAGGACAAAATAGACCAGGAAATTGCAAAGGGTAAGGATACTACTCGTACCAGTACGAATACGAATATACGGACCGTACCGATACGGTATAACATTAATACACGGCCGGTACGCCCACTACCGCTACCGATAAGGCCCAAAATGCATGGCACCGCCGCCACAACAGCACGCACGCGGCGGAACAGCAGCACCCCCTCGTGAAGCTGACGTGTGCAGCCACGACGGGAGCGTGGAACGTGCCGCGCAGCGGCGACCACGAGTCTTGACGAGTGTGGGAATGGTCAATAAATATACACAGCAAGATGAAGGGAAACACAGGAACGAACAAAGCACTGCAGACAGCACGGTATGTGGCGGAAGAAAGGACATTCGAGCACGCACACGAAAACAGAAACCTAACTTTATTCCCACCGATCCGCCATAACATGCATCAGCGAGCAAGTGGAAGCACACACAACCGTACTCTATATGTCACAACAGGGGAATCATGCTTACAGGGAACTCCCGCGGTACATTGGGGACTAACAGTTTATACGCAGCGTATATTATGCAGCATACACATGACTCCCACCTGTGTCCGCGCACTTACGGTAATCCTTTTGCATAAAATAACATCCTACAATATAAATCATTGTACAAGTCTGGCATATGCATTCTGGAAAAACACAATTTTACAACCATATTCGTATTAAAGAATATTACGCACAAAGTGAGAAAAAACCTCTACATTCTATAATAATGGAGTAAAGGTATAACATGCACTCCTATGATACAAACATTCCATAGTCTTCCTACGCTGTTGATAGCGCCTCGTACAAGAACATATCATTGCAGTGTACCCCGTTCATTGTTGAACCTAACGCGGACACAATCAGTGCATCGCAGGAACATCATATCTACAGTGCCTAATCCCTCACCATTGAACCTACGTGATGTGGTGCATTGTTGCAATGTAGTGAATTTAATACAAAAAGGAAAAATACGAAAATAACAACGGATAAGACAGAAAAAAAAAAAGGATGGAGGTGTACATATGTTAAAATTGTTCTGTACTTAATACAACGTATTAGAAAACAAAAAAAAAGGAAAAAAAAGAAGAACAAAGAGAAATGTAGAAAGCATGTACAACATACACTACACCCACAGCTTATACATGCATGGGTGCCGTACAGGACAACTAACTCTATGGTTGATGCAATTTCATGATTGCCATGCAAAGGCCTATGAACATTATCCTTCCATATATTATTAACAATTGCTCCTACTGCAGCGTCATTTTGCTGCCTATTCCGAGGTAATACTTCCCTTTACCATATATAGGTGTCCTTCCGTCTCATTCTCCCGCTGTAGATCTCTCCTATACTTCCTTAATATTCTCGTTCGCTACCCCTGCGGTACAACATTGTCATCGCCCTCAGGTATCACTGCTACTCTATTTTTTCGGTATCACATTGCGTTGACTTTGTGCGCACCATTCTGCTTCTACTTTGTTCGTACTTTACAAGCTGCAGCGCTTTTTTGTATCTGCGTCTAACGTATATTATTGATGCGACAAGTGATATTATATATACAGGAAAAAAAACATACTCGTTCAGACATATAAGCGTAAACACGGAAAACACATATGCTCCCAAAACTGGTGACAGAAACTTGAATTCTTTTCTATAGTTGAAGTCCGGTGCCTTCCCACTAAAATCAGGATTCTTGTGTATTTCTTCCCGTACTATTTCTACCACCATGGCCTGATACTTGGAATCAATCTTTCTTATATAATTAGCAATACGTGAAAAGATAGATCCTTTTCGGGCCATCCAATTACTTCGCTTACTCTGTTCGGTTCCTTCTATGTGCGCACTTGCGCTGTCGCCTGCATATGGATCTTCAGATCGTACTCCATGTGGACATCCACGTTGTGCCTCACGATCAACTCCAGGCTTTACGCCGGTTCGATCTCTAGGTTGATGCTCAGACTTATTCTTACGCTTATCATTACCTTCCACATTTCGTTCCTTAGGAAGACTCTCCCTGCTGTCAAAATTCGTGGACGCACCAATCTTTGTGTCATCGCTAACATGATTATCATCGGCTGCTTCTGGGAATATACTGTCCATGCTGCCAAAATGAGTAGATTCGCCAACCTTTCTGTCATGGCCTAAATCATCATCATCTCGTTCTTCAAATAGACTCTCCGTGCTGCCAAAAATCGATGATCCACCAAACTTTTCCTTGCCTTGATCCTCATCAAAATTATTCAAATTTAAGGATTCGTTGGATTTGTCCACGTTACAACGATCCATTGTACTTTTCGACTTCTTCCTTGAACTGGCGCGGGGACTACTCTTCCTAGATCGTGAGTCAGAGCTATCATTATATTTTATTACATCGGAACGGTCCTGCAGGTAAGTTTCGCCATTTGTATTCACTGATCCCATGAACTTTTCCTCGAGCAGGGTATTATTCTCCTGAAGTAGTGTTTCTACATTAGTTTCACTCATTAATAATCTGCCATATCTGACATTTAATATATGGTACATATTGCCTTCCTCGCACGGTTTTCCATAGGTATCCTAAAAATAAGAGAAATTTTTGTTCGCGGTCATTTAAACCTGCACGGTACACATATATATATTGTTACGCACTAATCACAACTTGTCGCCTCCTCTTTTTTGAGAAGCAAAATTAATACTAGCAGCATAAGCTCCAGGGCTGCTGACCATGGAACGGATCCGAACGGACCCGAACCGAACTGTCATATTACCTCATTCGAGTAATCGTTCCCAAACAAGATCAGGATACCGAAAAAAGATAACTTCACCAAAGAAATTCTACCGTTCGACTGTTGCCTCATCCTCGACATCATCAGAGTTTACCAGTGTGCTGTAATGGCAGAATTTGGAAGCTACGCTATTCTTAATACTATTAGAAAAATATTAAATAGTGTAAGTATTTCTCGTAGCAAAAATATTGTTCGAATAAAGCATACATTCCCTAATAGTATATACAGATTTAATAGATTACACTTGTTGCTGTATTATATATACTGTTAACAATATGTAGCTTTTGGTTTATACGTGTAGCCAGCCTCACGCTGCTTCTTGGGTATTTATGTATTATTGGTAAGAAATGTTTTCTACAGAGAATATTCAGATTGTTAGGTGTATCTTTTTCTACTTACAAATA
>NW_012192591.1:428557-477202 GCF_000956335.1 Plasmodium fragile | reverse complement strand
CTCTTCTTGTTTTTTTGGGGGGGGAGTGCGGTGAAACTAGGTGCACATCAAAGGTGTGCACAAGTAATCCCACCAAGGGGAACGAGTCAGATTTGTTCTACCCGTTCGATCAGCAGCAGTGTGTAACAGTTCTTCAGAATGTGCACTTGAAAAAAAATGTCCTTTTCCATCTCTAGGTGTGTTAAAAAAAAAAAATAACACATCCTATGTGCTTTTTTTTTTTTTTTTTTTTTTTTTAAAAAAAAAAAAAAAAAAAAAAAAAAAAAAAAAAAAAAAAAAAAAAAAAAAAGTAGTGGAAAAGAATGACAACGATTTAAGAGAAAAAAATTGCAACGACATATTGAGAACAAAATTAGAACACGTTAGAATAAGTGCAGTCTCGCAGGAACTAGGAGAGTGTGAAGGAGCGCGACGCAAACCCCTTTGGGATTGTTGCGCCCTTGAGGGGCTGAGATTGAGAAGTTGCTAATTTGGCACCTTCATTTCGCCACGTTAAGTTTCCGCGTTAATTTTACCTCTTCAATTTGAGGCTTAGTTTCCCCCCCTTATAATAATATATGCAGCACGATGGCCATCGCACGCATAGTGTTAGTTATCCACCTCTTCCTCCTCTGCAGTTACCACTCGCAACGTCCCCTCCAGGTGTCCTTCTCGATACAACAAAACGCTCACCTAGAGACACAGACCAACAGATTGTTGAGCGAAAATGGAATGAACGACCACGTAGGCGAGGTCGCATCTCCTCCCGTCTCAGGTAATGAAAAAAGAAAGGAAATTACAACGACCATCAAGTTGCAACTGCAAAGTGGGGAACATCAACAGGGGTTCCCCGTCTGAAACAAGTGCAGAAAAAGTAGAACAAAATGGTAAGGCAAATGAAAATTCCAATTCTAACACCACAAATACAGATCAACCTAAGGGAGAAGATGAATCAGCTTCTCAAGAAGGTGAAATTAAAGCGCTAAGCAGTGAAGGCAATCACACGGAGGGTAGTAAGACAAATGAAGATGAAGAAGGGAAAAAGGAAGACAATAAAGAAAACGGAGAAGGAGGAGAAAAGGAATCTGGGAACGAATCGGGGGATAAGGATGAAAGCGCGCACAAAGAAGAAAAAAACACCGAGGAAAACAAAAATTTGGAAAGCACACAGGCAGATGCGGAAGTGTCGGAACATAAACATGACGATGTCAGTGCGGAAGAAAGCAAGGATTCGCCAGACGGGGAAAACACAAAGGAAGGCACCCCTGATAACCACCCAAACGAGAAGAATCCAGAGGATGCCGCTAATGGCGACAAACAATATCACTTAGGTAAGGAACCAGCTTTTTTTTTTTTGACGAGAGGAAAAATACGGTGTAGACATTTTGGAGACCGTTCCATCGGAAAGCGGTGGGACGGAGAGGCAATATAAGGGTGAATAAAAAGGAGAGGGCTTTTTGTCCCTCTTCCATTTCGTTATGTGTGTGTGCATCCCCCCCCCCCCATGGGCCGAACGAACCACTGTACTGATTATTTCAACACTTTGCTTCTCTCCCCTCTCTTTGCAGACAACCTAAATGACAAGGTACCCCACTACAGCGCACTGAGAAACAACCGAGTAGAGAAAGGAATAACGGACACCATGGTGCTGAACGAAATAATTGGAGATAACACAAAGTCCTGTTCCGTGAACAACGGGGGGTGCGCAGAAGACCAAATATGCATACGGATGGATAACATAGGGATTAAGTGCATCTGTAAGGAGGGGCATTTATTGGGGGACAGGTGCATTTTGATGGAGGCGTCTTCCTTCGGTTCGTTTTTCTCTGCCACTCTGTCCGTCCTATTGGCTTTGCTCTGGATGTGTCTTAATTAGGGGCACTGCATAGGGGTTCCGCGCTCAACGGAGGCCCTTCGCGCGTGCTCCTTTGGGTGCCACGTTGGCTTTTCCCCACTAGCTATACCAATTTTCCCACCAACCTATTTGTTGTTTTTTTTTTTTTTTTTTTTTTTTCCCCCTTCCATTTTTTTTTTTTTTTTTTTTTTTTTTTTTTTTTCCCCCTTCGCTAAGATACCTTACATGCAAGCGAATTTTATTAGTACTTGATTATTACTTTTTTTTCCATGCTGAACTGAAGGATGTATTATCTGGTGGGATGACTTTTTCCTTCCGTGTTAAGGCACAGGGGGGGTTGCAAAGCAGGGCCCCCCAAAAGGGAAGCCACCACGGTGGCCTGACAACGGTTGCCACGCACCGCCAACGTAAGTGTGCTGTATATACGCCCCCCTTTTTTTTAAGCGACCCTGGGACGGTCCAAATGTTTACACGTTGGTACACAAAAAGGAGATGCAAACTCGGCAATGTTGGCTAAATTCAGCTACGTAAAAAAGAAAAGAAAAAAAAAAATCGCTCAGCTCATGCATTACGACATCGTGTATGTGCGCATGTGTGCGGGGAAAGAAGCTGCTGCACAGTCACATCGGTGCGACACTTCAGCGAGGAGGCACCTCCATTTTGAGGCGTGCTCAGTCGAGCTGCCCCGACAGCCGCTCCACATTCTTGGCCAAATAATCAGCGTACCCAGTATACGTCGCTGGAGTTAACTGCAACAATTGGTCCACGACATCCTGGGGGAGAAAGTTACATTTAGTTTTAATAAATTCTTGCATAATTTCTTTATCCACAATTTTCCCTCTTGTGAATTGTTTGAGTTCTTCATATGCATCTACATAGTTGAATCGTTTCATCATGATCTGTATGGGTTCTGCGAGAGTGGACCAGTTTTCATTAAGTTCCTCTTCTAGCTTTCTCCTATCGAGGTCCATTTTGTTCAGTCCCTTTAACACAGATTTGTAAGCAATGAGACAATATGCTAGAGAGCTTCCAATATTTCGTAACACCGTGGAGTCAGACAGATCCCTCTGCAATCTGCTCGTTGGTAATTTCGAACTAAACAGTTTTAAGAAAGCATTCGCAACGTGTAAATTACCTTCTGCATTTTCAAAATCAATTGGGTTAACTTTATGTGGCATGGTGCTACTTCCAACTTCTTTGTCTTTCAACTTAAGCTTCAATAAGTTATTCGAAATGTATAACCAAATATCTACACAGAGGTCAATGAGTGTAGCATTTGCTCGAGCCAGACCATCACACACTTCGCATATATAATCATGATCCTGAATCTGTGTGCAATACAAACCATATGTTAAGTCAAAATATTTCTGCAAAAATATTTTAATATGACCTATCCAGTCGGTATTTTTGCTCACCACTTTATGCGCATTAAAATTCCCCACAGCTCCATTAAACTTTGCATATATTTTCACCCCTCTAATGACCTCTACGTGGTGGTGTATCCTTGAATAAAAATTTGCCATTTCTTTTCCAAAGGTGGTGGAAGATGCAGGCTGCCCATGTGTCCTCGATAGAAGGGGCACATCGGAGTACTCCACAGCTAGCTCCTTTAATTTGAGCATTATTTTCTCCATGCATGGGATTATTATATCTTGTAAACATACCTTCAGACACATCGCATAAGCTACATTGTTGATGTCCTCACTCGTGCACAAGTAGTGCACATATTCTTTTATCTTTACCAAGTCTTCCCTTCCCGATTTACTCAATTTTTCCTTTACGAAATATTCTACTGCTTTTACATCATGATTCGTTTCCTCTTCTATCTCTTTCACTCGTGCTATGTCGCTGTCCGTTATGTTTGTTTCGATCTGGTTTAGCTCCTCTACCGACTGGGCACTCACCTTCTTGAAGAAGAGCTCCTTCTCATTCAGGAACAGCAGCCATCTCACCTCTACAATGATCCGATGCTTTATCAACGCGTACTCGGAGAAGAAGGCCGAAATTTCGCTGCACGACTTTTTGTACCGCCCGTCAATGGGCGAGATATTCTTCAGGTGGTCCATTGGGAGGGGGGCGTTAGGAGTCAGCTGGTACAAAGTTTTAGGTGAAAGCTAGAGGGCATCTCAGGGAAAAGGTATACACTGCACACCGGCGAGGGCCTCTTTTTGTACTCCAACGAGCAACCCCACAGTGGCCAAAAACGGTGGAACGGTTAACGACGGGCAGGGGCTCTCTCTACAGATGCGTGTACACCCATCCCAACGGGGGAGAATCCAAACACGACGTCTCAACACCGGGGATGAAAAAAAAAAAAAAAAAAACAGCATCAAATGGGCCCCACAGTAAACACAGGAGAGTATTTCAAGCAGGCTATAGTTACCTTAGCATGTAGGGAAGGGAAGAGGGGCATTTCCAAAGTGCTCATTTTTTTATACTGCAAAATAGGAAAGCACTTTAAAAAAAAAAAAAAAAAAAGGAATTTCCTTTCGGGGTAAGGGCTGTAATGTTGTGGGTAACGTCTCAGTCGCACCGTGAATATTTAAAAAAAAAAAAAAAAAATACGCTGAGTCAGATAAAATTGCAGATTTTTTATTAAAAAAAAAAAAAAAAAAAAAAAAGGAGGCCATGGTTTCTCCCCCCCTTTATTGTCCTTTTTGGTACGCAGCAGAGTGGGACGAGGGAAGTATCTTTTATGCCCCTAAGATGATTGAAGGAGACCAGCCACACAAGTGTTTTCTCCTTGAATTGTTTTCCTCTTCGAAGCCGTACAAAAGAGAGGTGGTACCCCCTCGCCAGAGGCCTTTTTTTTGTTTAGGATGTCGAGTGGCTGAGTCTGAAATGCGCGCGCTCGTCCCGCATAACAAAGAGATGGGGAGGCAACCCGCATGAGCGGACGGAGCAGTTTTTTAAATGACTCACCAACCCCATGAATTCCGCACAACGGGAGTAGACCCGAGTTGATCCTCCAATAAAACTATCACCCTCATTTAAGAAGCCCCAATAGAGAAGTCTCCCCCCCTCTTTTCTTCACTACATCACCACCATGGCTTTCTTCTGTCCCAACTGTCACAACATCGTCCTCGTGAACATCGAAAATGGTGTGTACTTCTATTGCAAAACTTGCAACTTCAAGTACAAAATAAAGAACAAAATTTTTAACAAATTCGACTGCAGGGACCTTAACAAAACCATCCCCCTGGATGCCGTTGACGTGAACAACAAAAATATGTCCAAGACGCAGGGTAGGCACTGGCTAGAGGAGCGAGCGTGCGCAGCGTTCATATTGTTTTTTTCTGTACCAGATTCGTGTCGTGCTTCTTACAAGTGCTTATATTGTGCCCCCACTTTTTTATACCTACTTTTCTCTCTCCCCCCGCCGTAGCCGTGTGCCCCAAGTGCACGCATGACGAGGCGTACTTCTACAGCCTGCAAATCCGATCGGCGGACGAACCCAGCACGCTTTTCTACATATGCGTAAAGTGCAACCACCACTGGAAGGAGTGAGCCGGACACGCGGAGCGGATGTCAGACGCCGCGGCTCATTTGCAGGGCCTCTTCTCCCCCTATGTGTGCCTCGCTTTAACGCCCAAATGGGGAATTGAATTTTTTTTTTTTTTTTTAAATTTTCCCCCACACTATATTTCGCGTTTGTATATGTGTAAGGAAGGAAAGCCAAAAAGAGTGTCCTTCAAATTTGCATTCCATAACCTTTTCTTTGTTGGGAATAATTTCCCCAACTGTAAAAGTTAGCTGAACATATTTTTTTTTTTTTTTTTTTTTTGCCGCTTCTTTTAAAAGACGGCTGTACCGATTTGGTGATGCCTTTGGGGAGAATCGTACAAGCGAGGTGGTCAAACATGTAAACGTTGTTGTAACAAACGTGTATAATGTAAGGAGGAGTTTGGGTTGGTGAAGGGGATCAAAGAAAAGGCGTCAATCGTGTTTACTTAAGCGATCGCTTGACTGGCTTTCCCATTAGGTGCTCAATCGTAATTCAACATGTGTGTATATTTTTCAGTGAAGGAATCGAATCGACCCATCCAACCCCCCGTGTGATAAATACCTATGGAGGGTTTGCCCACATATTATGCACACCGAACGTAAGCGTGGTTCTCAGGTGGGGTCCTTTTAAACCTACACGTGAGCTGTAACGTGATGGTGCGCATTGGAAGACTTGAGACAAGGGCAAATGGCAATGGGGACATGGTGCGTTTACGCGTACTAGAGTATACCCCGTGTAACCTCCAAATGTGCATCCAAAGAAGAACATGAACATACCAACATATCATGCGCGTACTTTAAACACGGGAAAAAAAAAAAAAAAAAAAACAGCACGATAAATCCCCCACAGCGTGTAAAGGTATACTAACTGATCATTTATTTTATTTTTTTTTTCTTTTTGTCCCTTTTATGCAATAAAAAGGGAAAATCCTCCACCGTTACGTTCGTTTTCCTTTCCTTTATTTGTATCCTTTTGTGTAGATGGCACTTTAAATTATATTACGTGAAAGTTGGTCTCTATTTCATTTATTTTATTATTTTTTTTTTTTTTTCCCATGTCCTCCGCCTGATACCTCTCTCGTTTAATATGAAGGACAAAATAACAACAATGGCATTGGAGGCGGAAAAACAAAAACATTGGGGAGAATTTTTTCTTAAAAAAGGAAGCACCATCGAAATGCTATAAAAAACGGGAAACCTTCACTTACGACACTGTGCTATCATTTTTATACGGATGGATTTAAACAGCATGCAGAAGGGCGGAGGGGCGCAAGCGGTGGAAGGGAAGAAAAGTATTTTAAAGAAAAAAAAGGAAGCACTATTTTTTGGGGGTGCGGGGGCGTCATTTATTATTCAACGAGTCGATTTTTTTTTATTCCGCTGGGCTTGCTCGGGTATATAAGTACAAAGAATGCTGATCTGCAAATATAATATAAGTAACGGTTTATTTTTTACATGTACAGGAGTAACGCAGTTAAACGTGGCGTTTGACCGCGCAGAGGGATTTAACCAACCCGCTTAAAATCGTGCGTTGAGTAATTACATTATGCATGGCCTATGGGTTGTTAAAACAGGGGGCCAGTGGGGCTAAAAGGCATTCTCGTTTCTATTGGGGTTGCCCTGGCAAAACATAGTATATTGTATAATAATATATCATGGGTACTATATTGTACAACGCAACATATGGCGCATAACATATGCACGTAATTATTAATTACATTGCATACCATATTATATTCGTACGTACCCTTTACGCCGGTACTGGTATTATAAGGCGCGCAAATTGGGGGTAGCGCTCATCTCAGGAAAAAAACATTATGCGTGCGCACGACCGTGCGGAGCAGGAGGCGAAATCGGCCAAACATCATACGCATTTTTTAAGTGCGCCAGACCCCCTGGGGAGAGAAAAAAAAATTCCGCAAACGTATATGCGCAGTGTACAATACGCGTAGGCGCATAATATATTATATATATATATATATATACATAGCCTCTTGCATACCGCGCTCCCGCATGACTCATTTTATAAACTTCGCGATTGACTGCCCTTCTTTTTTTACATTTACATTTTTCTATAATTTTGAAAATCTGCAAAATATTTGTAAAAGCAGAAAAAATGCGAAAAAACGTATGACCATTTTTATTAAAAAAAAAAAAACAAAGCCATTAAAAAAAAAAAAAAAAAAGTGCCCTCTGTACAGAGAAGCACGTATAAATACGTAGCGCTACGTATCAGACCGCGCGCCTACGAACCCTCCGCAGAAATCCTGCGTAGGTGGACGCCTGTTTTATGCGTACTATATTTGTACGCCTTGTTTGTATTTTTTTTTTTTTTTTTTTTTTTTTTACGCGTTCCACGGGGGGCGTAGACACAAGTTGTGGGGACCACCGCGTATGCATATATATTTTTTATATATGTATACAACCCTACATTATGGTGAAATGCCAGTAGGCGTAGGTACCTACCCCCCACAACTTCGTTCTGCACAACCGGGTGTAGCGGCTTAACGTGGCGGCGAGTGTGCCCCGTATGCACCTTTGCAGGGATGTCCACCCGTTGCCGCCGTGGTGAGGGCATAAGTATGTATATATATATAAGTTCATTTTTGCATTTGCCAATCTGCATATATGCTCGCGCTTACAACGGGGGTTGTTCGGTACATACACCCTTCCCGTGCGTGTAGGATAAATCACGTTTACGTGGCTACATGTGCATGTATATTTGCATCCGTGTACATCGCAGATATGCCTTGTGCTCGCTCCAGGGCGCCATCACTCAACTATGCATGTTGATGAGAGAAAAAAGAATGAATATATATAAAAGGAGATCTGTTTCATGTCCCCCACACCACCACATCAGGGGAACTCCATCACCAGGAGTTCTACCCTCCACCCTCATTTTGTGCACCAATGCATGTTAGCGCTTTCCCCTTTGTTCTGAATCCATAAGTTATACACTACGTGTTTCTACATGTATTGTATCAAATTAGTATTTTTATTAGAAGATAGCATCCGTGGTGCGTAGTGTACCCTGCCATCACCATCACCCCTTCTTCAACCCATTTTGCTTTCCCTCTCTTGGGGTTACATTTATTTATTTTATTTATATTTTCCCCCCTCCCATTGTTTGTTTCTAACCGTTAGTTTCCCCGTGCATGTGTACCATATGGGCAGCTAACAAGTTCGACTTTTGAATTAATGTAAAAAAAAATAATCTCTCACGTGTCTGTTGTTGTGAGTTTGTATACCTTTGTGTGCGGCAGGCTCCGAGGTCACATATGATATTATGCCCTGGGGCAATATTTTATGTGTGCACCCTCGTGTAGCGTGTAACTCACTGCTGCCATGCTATGACTAGAGCGATTCTGTCACCTGGTAGGTGCATTATTTTGCCGTTTCGTGTTGTTTGAAGGATTTCGCGTCGTCTCCTTTGTTCACAACTTCTGCGCCTGCTCTTTTTTTTTTTTTTACACCCCTTGACGCATTCACCTAAAATGTGGAGGAGGGGTGTGAGCACCAGACAGGAGAAAATAAAAACAAGGGGACAAGCGGCACCACGTGTCTGTGGCAGCTTTGTTTTTGTGTTTAATTGGGAGCAGTTGCTTTGTTTCATGGGCTAGTCATTCTTGCACGTTGTATATCACCTGCCATTTGCTTCCATCCCACGACGCTCTCTCCTTTTCTTGCGCTGAGCGGAGTTTGTATACATATCAGTTTGTTCACTTGATAATTAAATTTTTTTTTTTTTTTTTTTTTTTTTGCAACTTGCCCTCTCCCCCGTCCATTGGCAGTTCATCGTGCTTCGTAATATTTCCACTCTACATTTTTGTTCCCATTTGACGCTCCATTTTTGCCTTGTACCGCTTCCCCAAGTACGGACGGGGGGAAGGAGTAACACCCCCCACACGTATGATGCTCCTATACATGTGTGCATGCGTGTACGAGACGCACTAATGCCCTCTCGTGCGTGCCGACACACTTGTCCCCCTAGGGCGCCTTAAAAAGAAATAGTGCACACGGGAGCGTACACCTTTTGCCATCACCACATTGATGGTGTTTGAACCGATTAAAAAAAAAAAAAAAAAAAAAAAAAAAAATGACAGTAGGACACAAAGGAAGTGTAGACGATAACCCATACAAGGAAGACACAACTGACTGTTACAAAAAGGATAATGAAAATGAAAAAAACGAGTTGGACAAGTATCTAATAAAAATGGGAGACATTACAGGAAAGGGTAACTTGATTGAGAACAAAGATTTTTACAAAGGCAAGTATGATATGGTAATGACCGATTCGATTTCAACGACCACGGAGGAAGTTTCTTGTCCTTGGCCCCTCGAGGCGAAGGGAGACGATAAGGATACGCTTCGGTTTCCAGAGGAGGGAGAGTATGGGGGTGTTTCCCAGGACTTGTCGCTGGACGATCAACAGTCCACCAAAGTTGGTAACGGTAGCAGCAGCGGACGGAGTTCCGGGGGGAGAAGCGAAGGAGGAGGCACAGGAGATGGCAGCGTGAGTAGTAGCCGTGGCAAAACTGCTTGGGCTACGGCCAGTGCCGCGACCAGTGCGTGCAAAAGGGACGCGCCCAATTTTTGTGACGATAAAGATTTATACCCCGTTGAACAGGGGAAACTGAAAAAAGGGAGGGAGCCTTTTTTAATTAGCAAAAATGAAATGAATAAAGGGAAGGAAAACCAGTGTGATAATTTATCCTCTGTTAATAAGACCTCCTCGAGTGGCAGCAGTACCCACCAGACGAATGGGACGCTGCACGATTATTCAGTTGGGCTAAGTGGAAAAGAAAACGAAAGCAATAATCACACACAGAAGCAGAATACACACGGGGCCGAGTTGCCAAATGAAAGCACCACTCCTTTACGCTCACATGTTTACCCTTCATACATCTCCAATCAATTCAACTCTGTGAGCAGTAGAAATAATGCCCCCCATATGTTTAACGGGCTTAGTATGGGTACAACAGTCGGAGGACACAAAAATTTTGGAGTCGAGGGGGATTATACGAGGATGACCCTTCGAGGAAATGGCAACCTTATCAATTGTATGCATAAGAGTGGAAATAAAAATAGCCTTAACCTTTTGCACTTGAAGAATAATGGCAGCCGGTGTGCACATGGGGGAGTGGGAAAGGAAGGCAGCAGAGGGGGAAGCCCCTCCATGGGGAGTAATGTCAAAATAATTAGAGGAGCAGCTGATGTGGAAAGGTTGGTAGGAAATGTGAGTAGTGGTAGAAGCATAAACGGAGTGATAAATCAGGAAATGACCCGAAATGGAGAAGAAACCGTGAGGAGCGCCATCAGCGTGAGAAAAGCAAACAGTGTGAGAAGTGCAGGTAGCTGGAGAGGCAACAAGGCGGCTTCAACACACACCTTGGCCTTGAACGGAGTAGATAATAATTTGCGAAACATTAATCACATGGAAAATTTGAAAAGTCTCAATAACCACAACAGCGGCATGTTCCACCTGCGTGTAAATATGAACACACTGAGGAATAGCACAGATGTGTTGAGTGACCCGGCGGAAGCGCCCCCCATGTTGGCCGTGCAGCCAATGCCACTGTTGCATGGTACACACCCGATGCATGCAGCGCATCCGCTTGAAGGGAACCTAAATTGCAACCCCAAAGTAGAGGATAAAAAGAAACCAACGAGTGTAAATGGGGGCGATGTGAAAGTGGCAGGGATGACACATCCCCATGTGAAGAGCAGCGTGGAGAACGCGAATGTGAGATTGAATTCGAGCAGGACTCTGAGTAGAAGCTGCTTTGGTGGTGGCCATGCGGTGGTGGATTCGTTTAGGGAAGGCCCCCACTGCGTGGGCAGAAATCTCAGTATTATGGGCATGAGTTTGGATAGGGACATCGGTCCGCACGTTCAGGGGGTGGCCGTGGGTCCAAGTGCCGCCCGCGTCCCATGCAGCCCAGTGCCGATTCGAGGCGACACGAGGAGAGGCAGCTTCAGCGGAAATGTTAACGTGAATGTACCGTTTAGCGCACCTTTTAGCGGACCCTTTAGTGGACCCTTTAGTGGAATCCTCAGTAGGGACTTCCCCATGCACACATGCAAAAGGGGAGGGGCGATGAAACCCCCAAGCGACAGCAGCTACGTAAGTTGCGGCGGGTGCGGCGGATGCAACGGGTGTAGCGGGATGGCCGTCGTGAAGAACCTGTCCAGCAGACATAGAGGTTTAACGGGGCCATATAAAAAAGAAAATGAAGAACATGGCAAAGTGCTAAACCCTATGGTACAGAGGAGGCATTTAATTGGCTGCACACAAATGAACAACTGGATTAGTCCTTTTGAAAATAAATCGCAAGGAGGGAACAATGATTGGAGAAGACTATCCTCAGCGTGCTGCCTGAGGAGTGGCATGTACAAGCCACACGCAACGGTGAACAAGGAAAAGGAGGACGGACAGCTACTTGACTTAATAATGAAGAAGGAAGCAAGTAAAACCCTCAGTGGAAAAAAAAAAAGAAGAATCTTATCCACTAAATTTGAAATAAAAGCTTTCCTTATAAACACATTGAAGGCTATAGGAATTGTACAAACCAAATGGAAGCTAAAGGACTTTGGGATGAATTTCTGGTTCCACATGAAGTGTATTGAACAGGAAAGGGACCTCAATTTTTATGTGAAGTTTTTCGATACCCTGTTTCAAATAATGACAGGGAAAGGAATTTATTTTCAACCGAACGATTTAAAATTACTTGTGAATCTTTTTAAGGAGTTCAATATTTACGACTGCAAAAATATTTTGAGGACGAGTTTAAAAGTATTGAACAAATATGCCAAGAGGAACTTGAAAGATTTTTCCATTTTGGATAATGACGAGGACATATTGGATGTGAACAGGGCCTTGTTGCTCGGAAGGGCGGGGGAGGCACAGGGCTCTGACTCGCCTCCTTCCATTCACGCCACTTCCACCGAAACGGCTGCAGGGGACACTGGGACGGGCACGTCCATTCAGGAAACCCCCGCAGCAAGCAGTGGCAACGGAAATAGTAGCGGCAACGGGAATAGCAACAGCAACGGAAACTTCTTCGACTTCCTGTTCACTTCGCTCAAGGAAAACCACGACGCGCTGCAAAAAGTGGGGCAGGAAAAGTTGTACCTCTCCAATATATTTGCCAATTTTAACGACCTGAATTATGGAGAGCTCTTTCATTTGTTTTTGAGGCAATGAGAAACGAATGGGGGCCAAGTGAAAGAAGCTGCAGAAGAGGTGCCTATTTGTGCGCGCGTGTGTGTGTGTTTCTCCATGTGAGAGAGCATGCTCTCCTACGCGCCATTGTTTTGTTTGCCCACGAGTACCGCTCGTTGGGTTATTCGCTCTTCTGCCTTTAACACTCACATGCCCTTCACACTGCGCCGTGTTTAATTTTCGAATGTGTACGCACGCGCGTATGCTCTGTGTTATTTAGTTTACCCCTTTTTTTTTTTTTTTTTAAATGTACAATAACACGCAGTGAACTCACAATTAAAAAAACAACACCTTTTGTTTGTCCAAAGAGGAGGCGTTCCTCAAAAAAGGAACAAAAAAAATTCATATACATATGTATACATATGTGTATATACGTGTATATGTACGTGTGCACACTCCGTAGGAGAAGCCAAAACAACGGACAGGAGCACAAAAAAGCCGTGCTTAGCAAAATCGCGAGTGATGCACGAAACGGAAGTGCGCCGTCCACTCACCGAGGGACACACGAAATGATGGTCTTCACCCGTTGGTGATAGAAGCTGTGCATGTAGCTCTCGGGGTGGGCGGGTCTCCGTCTTGTCTCCTCCTGGGTTGCCAACCCCGGCTGCACACATCCCACGTGAGAAACGTCGTTACACAGAAAGACCAACGGATCATTCATCTCGCATGTGTAAGCCGAAATCTCGTAACGTTGTTCAGTAGCGACTTGGTCAGGTGGAACATTGTGACATGGCGCTCTCCTAATAATACCTCTAACGTGAGAAATTGGAGGACTTCCCAGCCTCTTCTCACAGTGGCGAGTTATCTCCACATGGAGAGTCTCCCGATCTGGCTGGGTCGCCCGCGCAAAGGTTAGCCATATCAAGTCAGCGTGGGACTTTTCTAATTTATACAAGTCTGTTGTTACTCTCCCTTTGTGGACCCTCTCCCGGTAACTCGAGATGATAAGGAAAATGTTTTCTCTCTTCCGCGGCATGAAGTTTTTAACCTTTTTAAAAAAATTAATATCCACGTCGAAGATGTTAATTTTGTATTTGTACAAGTCGGTCGGGGTGTACCTGTAGGAAATTTTTTTTTGTCCTCCAGGGGATCTCTCATTTGTGGGTTCACAAAAATTGGGGTCTAAAAGCCACTTGGGGAATTTAACACAGATCGGTTTGTCTGTGTATGATCGAATGGTGAAAATGGCTAGCTCGAGCAAATTCGTCTTGTGCTCTGTCTCCCCACTGTGCACATTTTCCCCACTGTGTTCACTACCGTTTGGCCAGCAATCCATGACAAGTTCAACCACCTCGTAGGTGCCTTCCAAGGACGCATAGTCGAATGAATAAAATTGTGTTAGACGCAAGGAGAGTATGGTCTCACCCGATGAGGCAACCTGAGAGTAGGTATGCTTCATTGGGCGCTTCACAAAAAATTTGTAATTGAAAAAGTTTAAAAAGCTGCTAACAATCAGTTCATTCCTGGACTTGCCTGCATTCGCTAAGCACCTGTCTATGTCCTCTTCCGGAGGAATGGAAAAGTGAAAGGCATTTAAATTAGCAAAGAGGATGGTTCTTCTGTTAATTATTTCTTCCAGGTTACCACTTAATGGAGGTTTTACCTTGTCGTTAATACACATATGATAAATTTCCCTTGGGGGTCTTTTAATCAGAAGGAGATTCTTTACTCTACTCATCACATGTCTAGACCTTTCGAATTCTACGATCCCTCCACCAAGGACAATTGTAATGCTTTGTACAGGCACTTGGTTTTCTTTGAGGAAATGTTTTTCCTTCATGGTGTGATAAAGGTGATTCACCTTGTTGTTATAAAAGCGTACATCCTCTCGAAGGGTCAAAAAGGGATTTTCACAGAACATGGGTTGGGCTTCTTCTCCATTCATTTCTCCAATATCATGGTGACAATTTTCCCCCGCAAAACTTAAGTACGCCACATACAGCATAGAAACGAAGGTGATATACTCGTAGTAGCGGAAGTCACCGATGGTAAGTCGATCAAAGCGTATCGGCCCGTGAAGGATATATTCGTCCAGGTCAATTACAAGGCTGCAATTTTTTATCCTTTTGCTAAGGTAGCTTTTCCCCACATTTCTAATCCCGCATATGATACTGATGTTGAGATTGTTCACTTGGTTTATTAGGTGAAGGATGTCAGCGTCGTTTCCGTGCAGAAGTTCCTCGTATTGGTATTCTCTGCAGTAGTTCGGATCCGGTGGAAGAACAGCTCCCGCCCTTCTTCCATGGGTAACACGTTCATCACATGTCTCTCGACAGGTGTCTTTGAGGGGCTGTTTCTCCCCAGGGGGGGTTAACATGTTTTGTTCCCCTTTTTGGCGCCCTTGGCATTTCGATTCGTTTTGTTTAGTAGCGATGGAGACTCCCCCATCACCTACAGGAGTACCTCCACCCCTGCTACCCTCATACTCACCAGTTACTTTTGACTTATCCCCTTTCGCATCTTCCTCACCTTCCACTGTACTCCTTTCAGAAAAGGTTATTCCTTCCATGGGTGAACCCACACTGTCCTCCTCCTCACAGAGGTATTTTTTCTTCACGTGCGAGCTCGAATTTGTGGAGCCGTATCCGCTAGATGGAGAATCTTCCACCTGACCATGTGTAGTAAATTTCGTTTCGTCTCCTCCTCTGCTTTCTTTTAACATAGGCTTGATCTGAACATTGAGGTGGAAGTTTTCCCCCTTTTCTGCTTCTCCCATTTGAATAGCCATATTATTGGCTCCCCTTTGTTGATGATTCTGTATGCACTTAACTTGGCTCCCATGTGGTGGATTCTTCGCCTTAGTAGATCCATGATGAATGTTAGTGCTTGTTGAGGAATCGCTCCACGTTACGGACACTTCGGAGGGGCATCTATTCTCTAAAGGGGGCTCCTCTACGAGTGC
The DNA here is from genome assembly GCF_000956335.1 of Plasmodium fragile. NCBI lineage: Eukaryota > Apicomplexa > Aconoidasida > Haemosporida > Plasmodiidae > Plasmodium > Plasmodium fragile. Next base: position 461,740 of record NW_012192591.1, on the reverse strand, counting down.
CTCTTCTAAGCGTGACGCAGTGCCTCTTCCCCCCAATTCGTATCTGCACAGCTTGGTAAAGTTGCAAAAGTTGAGCTCCCCACAAGTTGTGTAATTTACTTTTAAGCCTAAGTACCGATGTGCGTAATGGAAAAAGTGCGGGAAGCTCTTTTCTACCTCGCCAGTGTTGTCAATCAAAACGTTTCCCCCGAGGAGAGCCAAAATGGTAACCATGAAAATGATTCGATGATCCCTTTGTGTGTCTACATATAGGTACACCTCCCCCCCGTTGTCGCTCGTTACATACATGGAGTTGTTTTCAATCTGAGCAGCAGTTGGTGAAGCTGCCGAAGAAGGACTCTCCCCTGGGGAGGGCAATTCCCCTTTTTTTGTCATCCTATAGAACAGGCAGTTCTCTACGGGGTGTCTCATGCGACCGATATACACACAATTCTTATCACAGAAAATGGAGAGGACATTTTGAAAAAACAATTTTAATATGATTACACAATTATACACACGAACAGACTCCTTTATGTTTTGATTTCGCACGTTTTTTATCTTAAAGGAAAAGAATTCTGTTGGGTGCACTAGGAGGTAGTAACAAAACAGGACACTTAGGGAAAAAAAATCGTCCGAGAAATTTTCAACATCTACTATCACTTTGAGGAGCATTTTATTTGAATACAGCTTCATTTTCAAGTGCACATTCTGGAAGATCTCCCACTTGTCTTGCTTCACTCTACCCACCCCTGGGTCCTTATTTCTCTGTTTCGAAGTTGCACCCCCCCGGAGAAGAAGCCCCTTTATCCACTCTTGTCTAATGCTCATCCTTTTCGAGGTAAGCATATACAATTTTTTGCTTTTTTTATGACTTCCCTCCTCTTCAATGTATATATCTACCCCAAGGAGGAGGAGCACATTCAGGAGGGTATAGTTGGGGATGTTCGCCTGGTGCCTTATCGCCTTGATTCTGCGCAATGGGGGGGAGTGTAAGGTGCGACCATCCCCCGAGTCATGAGATGCATGCGAGATAGGTTCCCCTTGTCCACTCACTTCTCTCTTGACCTCGGCGCCCTGATCCGGGTACAAGTCGACCCCGTCTAGACAGAGCCCTACATCGATGGCGCAGTTCTCCCCCCTGATGAGACAGCCAATGATGAAGTACATGAGCAGTCCCAAATCGTTTTGCACTACATAGGATAGCGTGCAGTTAGCAGTGTAAATAGGGGTTCTACTTGACCGAGAGATATACATGTCGTCTTCCCCTCCTTTTACATCTACAGGTAGCCTCACTTGGCTGTTAACAAATTCCCCCTCTTCTGCCCCACATTTGGTGACACGCTGTTTGGTGCTACCTGCGGGCAGCAAACGCCAGCGGTTCACGCCCTTCACCGCACAAATGAACCGCTTAACCCTGCTAACAAGACTTTTGAGGATGGTCAGTTTGCTTCGCCTTCTCCCATAAGACGGGTACCTACTTCCCTTTTTAAGAACATAGCAGAAGTTTTTCATTCCGACCTTCACCCCCCATAATTTCATCACGCGGATGGTCAGATCGATAAATGATTTTGACGTAGTACTGAACTGCTGCGTGGTGGCTTCTCCTTTGGTTGTTCCGTAAGGTGGTGAATTATTCATGCCGTAATGAATGGTGCGTTCCCTTCGTTGGGTACCATATGCAGTCGTTGTGTTTGCTTTTGTGGAACGAGAGGAAGGAACTTTTCGCTTCGCTGCTTTATGCCTAGGGCTTTCCTCTCTTCCATCACATAGACTTATGCTTCCTCCGCATTGTGCACCTCCAACCCTCTTGAAGCTCAACCCGATGCACGTGTTCGTCTGCGAGAATGCGGACAGCAGCAGCATCGACGAGACAAACTGACTCGAGTGGTAATTATCAATTTGAACGTATTCCGTGCAGAAGAGTTTCTCCTCAAGGTTGGCTCCTTCCTTCACACTAATACATATGGGCAAATAATTTTCCTTCTTCGTGTACTCTATATTTACACATTTGAACGCTTGACGTAAGACTTGCACAAGGGGGCTGATAATTCTAGTCGTTTCCATTTGTTTGCTTCCTTTCAATAGAATCCATTTTAGAACCCGTTTTTTTGTCTTTTTCGCCTTCAAATTTTGTTTGCAGATGTAGAGGCAAAGAAGGGGCAAAATGAAGCGACACACCGTTCCACAGTTGTACACATGGAGGGTGATTCCCCTTTGGTAAATAAACCGTTTAAATAAAAAAACACTCCTTTGTATGTTTCCTTTTATATGTAGAAAGATTTCCTTCGGTGAGAGGTCGTCCTCTGGGTACGTAGTGCTCACCCCTTGTCTCGTCAGGCTAATGTAAAAATTTAACTCTCTTAATATTTTCACAAACACTACGACATCAACACATGGAGTTACATTCCTGATGCAAATGTTCTCTCTACTCATGCAGCTAACGTAAATTACTCGAATGGCTTCCGATTTGTTTCCCACATGACCGATATGCAAGAATGGTTCCCACCTGTTTGTAGGTTCAGTCCCCTTCAGTGATGAGTGTATACTTCGCGGGGGGAAGCATACCATGGGACAAAGAATTCTACAAACGACGCATAGCGGCACGCTAATCATCACATCGGGGTGCACCTCTCCTATTCCAGTCAGGTGAACTAATAAAATGCTATCCGTCCCGGATTGGTGTCCCTTCCTAAGATGATGAATAATCTCATGTGTGTAGTAGTTCAAATAATTATTGCTTAATTTATATTTCATTTTGTACTTCATCATTATTTCTTTCACCTCAGTGAGGAAGATAAGGTCCACTGCATCTACCTCGTACAGCATCCTTAGTTCGTAATAAATTCCATAACAGAGAAATATTTCCTCATTCGTGAAGACGCCGTTTAGGGGATTTCCCTTTGCATTTTTTATTGCATTTCCAATGGTATTTCCAAACCTGAACATGTTCATAATTTTTTTGTTCCTTTTTCCCTTTCTATGTATCTTGCAACTATTAATCAACAATCGGTGGAGAAAATATTTTATCCTTTTCTTAAACTGGTTCAAGTCGGTGCTGTTTATGTTGGCAAACAATTTGGGGTCATTTAGCATAGCTAGTTTTAATGCCTGGGTAAAGATCCCCTTGCAGTCTTCCTCCCTCAACGATGTTAGGAGTCCCCTACAGACATGCGTTACACTATTAGCACAACTGGACTTGTACTGGTAGGTAGAGATGACATTTTGGTGATCAGTGTGAACCGCCTCATCATGACGATCAACTTTAACCGCATCGTCGGTCTGTTCTCCCCTATGCCAACCTAGGAACGATCCCGCGGCGTCTCCCACCACTTCAACGAGGGCGCGACCGCTGACCGGAAACAGATGCACCTTCAGCCCTGCAAGGTAGAGTGTGTGTAAGAAAAGTTAACACATATAAAAGCGGGGGTTTATGTTTACCTACATTTCACTCACACGAAAGGTGGTTTTAATTCTCCCTCATGAAGGTAACCCCGTTCAGGCAGCCTCCACTGTGTACCTTTGCACAGGACCCGACACACGTGATAAAAGCTTTCTAGGATATGCTCATTGGCAAAACAAATAATCTGTGCTTGTTTCAAAGTGACCTTTCTATCAACAAGGTCAATTAACTGGTGAGCAACCTCCACCTTGTCATCCCACTTTTGTATATTCGAAATGATCACTAGGACATTTTTAATTTGGTGTGCAAAGAGGTGAGGGGTAGGGATAAATTCCCCAACGAGGGACTGTTCATATTTTGCAAAAATTTCTTTCATCTCTCCTGAGTCATTGTCTGCAAGGAGTTGTCTGTCCTGCTGGGCTTTGCAAAGAAGTTCCTGATGTGCGGATTTATTAACACTTCTTATTTTCCGCCTGACCCGTTCATAATTTTTCTCCTCATCCTGATTAGTACTCTTTTTGATGGAAGAATGGGTAAGATTCTCACTAAGGGGGCCCTCACCATCGCTACAGGGAAAGACAAACCGATTTTTCCATTTCTTCCCCTCTACATTAAAAATAGGACTGTTGATTCTATGTTGGCATTTTTGTAATTTCCCCTGTAGAGGAGTGTAGAGATGCTTTGGGGGGGACAAATTCCCTTTTGAATTTTCCCTCGGGTCATGTAGGAAGAATTTCAAAGTAGCCAAGAGAGTCGGTTGTTCATTTAGAAACGTGCCCCGATCCGTTAGTATGACAGTGTAGCTGGTGGATTTCTGCTCCTGTGGAGGGGGGAAGGGAGCGAATAGCAGAAAAGTGTGAACACTGTAATGAGGACATGCACATGGGGTACGCAGGCGTGGTATGCACGCCCGGACGCCCTGTTTCTCGCCTCACCTTCTCCAAATTGTGGAAGAAAGATCCAAGGTCATCCTCTACAAAGAGGTGAAGCGTGTTGGGGTCGCACAGCAGACTCATGTCGCAGCTACACACCTTTTTATGTTCGAAATGTAGGAAAGGGAAGAAGTGGGAAACACAAGGGGTAGATCCATGTGGGGTCCGCTTTAACATGCAGCTGGACGTGCCATCCGTGGGTAGAGCACGCTTATATATATGCCTCCGTCTAAGAGACATGCACAGGTACGGAGGGGGGGGCCTACTGTCGGTCAAAACTAAGTCGAATTACTCGTGAGGGCGGCCAAAATTACAACATGGACTCTCCAAAAATGAGGACAAAAAAAAAAAAAAAAAAAAAAAAAGCACAACAGAAATTGCTCCACAGTTAGAGCTTTTTTTTATACATCTATTATGGAACTTTTGAGGAATTTATTTTTTTTTTCTTCCATGTGACAGTTATAGGTCCGTGATATTCCGTAGGGCAAAGTGTCCCCCCGTCACAACATAATGTACTTCCATTTTTGGAAGAAACGCCCAACGGGACCCATTCACCTTAAAAACGCTACACGGGAAACGTGAGAACCCGTGCGATGACGTAACCAAGCGGTATTCCAGCCTCAGTAGTAAGTACTACACCAAAGGGAAAAACTTTAATTTTATTTTTACCCTATTCGAGATAACCAAATGGGTAACTTCCCACAAGCTAACGATGGCTGCGCTGCATGATTGTCTTGAAAAACAGATTGATAAAAACTTTCCATAAAAAAAAAAAAATAGGTTTTCACACGTCTGGGGAACCACGTTATGGTAACCACGCTAGGCGGGTAGGAACTACGAAAACGGTTCCCACACCCAAACAACAGCATACACACGTGGCGACGTACGACATGTGCACATAATGTCATAAGCGGAGAACGTAAACGAGGTAAAAAAAAAAAAAATAAATAAGGCGCAGCGAGAAATGAATTAACAAACGGGGAATTTGGTCCACGTAGGGGAGGCCCCCAAATGAGGTGTAACAAAAACAATGGCGAATTGAAAAATATATGCAAGATGGTTGCAATGTAGTTGCAATGTAGTTGAAAGGTGGAAGAACGGGAAAAAAGAAAAAAAAAAAAAAAAAAAGAATAATGCTGGTGTGTATAGTACAAAAAAAAAAGGGAAAAAAATTCAAACATAGTGGACGCGGTGGCATCACTTGGGCGCTGCTTTGCCGCTTGTCCTCCGCTGGCCCCCTACATGTGTGCCTTCTCTGCAACGGTCTCCTCGTCCTCGTCGTCATACTTGTACTCGTTCTCAATGATCTCGTTCATCTTCTTGTACTCCTTACCATAGGTAAAATGCAGCAGGCTATAAAAAACGAAGGAGAGCAGCCAGGGGATCAGGGTCAAGTAGAGCAGCGTTTTGGAAAGGGCTTCCGCATTGTTCCTTCGCAATTCCTCTGGCATGTCTGCAATCAGTAAATTGTTGTTCTGGTAATTAAAGACCTTTTCAGCCAGATAACCGAAAAGAGGGGCTCCAATGAGCGAAGCTCCCACTCCCTCTATAGCTATCGTTAGGGAAAAGACGGTGCCTCTATAATCTGGCCTAATGATATCCGATACAATTGGCCTGTTTACTGCAACACCCGCAATGGAAGATAATCCCAAGAAAAAACAAGAAAGGGCAAACAATTCGAAACTTTCCTTTCTTTGTGGAATTACCATATATGTTAAAATGACAAGAGGTACTCTCCCAAACATAGCTAGCTGACCAAGGAATGGTCTTCCATGCTTGTTTGATATGTCATGCATGATGTCTCCAAAGTGGCCACCTATAACTCCACCTAATGCAGAACCGATAAGTAAAAACCCGGTTATTATAGCTGCTTGTAAATCACGTAATCCGCAATATTGAAAAAACATAGTGTTGAAACTTAGAGCTAGCCAAGGAATAGTTCCTGTGAATCCCTCCAACAAAATGATAATGATACTTTTTTTCGACAAGCTGTCTCGAAGTAACTCTACAATGTTCTGGTATAACAAGTATGACTGGGTGTATTGTGTCACTATTCTAACATTGTTGGATCCTTCATCTATGCCGTCCCCATCTAGGTATTCCATCTTCTTCTTTTTTCGAACCTGTCTTGGAGCGTCGTCTACAAAGAGGGCCACTATGATACTCAGCAAAATGCTTAACACTCCTACAATCATGAAACACAATCTCCATCCTCTAATACCTCCAAAGTATTTTAACGCCACTGTCGTCGTTACCACCCCTCCGATTAATCTGCCAACACTGGAAGACAACTGCACCAATCCGAATGATAACCCAAGCGATTCATTCTTCGCTGCATCTGCAAGTATACTCTGTGAGATGGGACCTATACTACCTAAGGCCAACCCATTTATTGCTCTAAAAAATATAATGTGTGCGAAGTCATTTATGTTGGCTAGCAATATCGTTGCGAGTCCCCAGAGGGCTGTACCAAACACGAGCATCCACTTTCGTGAATACTTATCGGAGAGGAATCCCCAGATGGGGCTGAATAGACTTAACATTAATGTTTGCGCCAGGGTGATATACCCTAATAAGGAAGGATGTAAATTCAAGTCTGCTTCCAAAGCTCTGAAACTTGCGGGTAGTAACTGGTCATCACATCCATCCAACCCTGCGGCTACGTTAACCACAGCTAGCGATTTGTGGAAAGCCATTCCGTGCTTTCCATCTTTCTTTTGACTTGACTTTGACTTCTTGGGATCATCGCTGAAAACGCTGTCGAAGCGATATGTGTCTACGAGCTTCTCCGTTTCATCCACCAGGATGCTGCCGATCGGTTCCGCCATTTTTCTGTGCTCCATGTAGGTGTGTTTAGTCATTATTCTCTTCCTTACTTTGGGGGGGCGTGGCGGCTTCGCGGCGGATTGGAGGCGCGAGGGCTACGAGTGTTTATGTACGTTTATATATACATGTGCACATATACGCTTATAACGCTTATACTCTTGTAGGCTTCATGTATATATGGGTACATATCCGTGTGCGTGCCTTTTCCCCCTTTTCTGCACCCGTCGAATACGCAGGCTGAACCCAGGTACACAAAAAAAAAAAAAAAAAAAGAACAACAAAAAAAAAACAGAAACAGCCGGAGCAGGTTTCCTTCTGAGGAACGTGTCTACTTAACACCTGTCCGAGCTACGGTTCGCTTTTCATCATGGGGAGGGGAAAAAGAGAAAAGTGCGCCTCAAGCCGGTGTTTTATATCACAGGAATGGGCGGCATAAACGTGCAAACATCTACGAAGAGTAAAAATTAACCAAAAATGAAAAGAGTAAAACCGGGAAAAAAACAAAACGCAAAATTGTTCACATGGAAAGGCCGCTTGTTTACGCGGTCTCCGTGGGGCAATTTTGGGAAAAATTTAGCAAAGTCTTCTCTTCTCCGTAATGGCAACTACGGACAAAACGGAGAAAAAAAAAAAAAAAAAAAAAAAAAAAAAAAACTGACTTGTTCAGGCAATTTGTTGGCTACATAAGCGTTACGTTATTTTTAATTACCATATGACTTACTATTTAATTATGAAATAAAAAAAAGGGATAAACTGGGAGGGGGGGAGTGAATAATGCCTGCATTTCGAACACTCCAGATGGGGTTGTAGACATTTAATTTGTGCAAATCATTAAATGCTGATTGTAGAGAGTGAGCGTGGGGCAGGCGTCTTACTCGCAAATGTTTCGCTATCACATTTTGCATGAACAGTGTGTGGTTTAAAACAAATAAAAGGGGGTATTAAGCATCGAATTAGAGGAAAAAACGTACATGCGTAAAGACGAAAGGAAAGCGTTGCAAGAAGGGAAAATCGACGCAGGAACGGCAAAATCTTAAAACGGGGGAAGAAATCGTAAGAGGGAAAACACAAACCTGAAAAGTTGAGGTCACAAAAATGGACGGGAGCAAATAAATTGAGGGAAAACACAAATCACGAGTATTTAAATGCCTGTCCTCCTTTTGTGTTCCTCTGGAGTTGCATTATCAGTTGAACTTTTTCCAGAAACATAACTCGTGCGTAAAAGGGGAAAGGGGCGGGGATTTATACCATACAGTTGCTCATGTGTACAACATTATGCATGAAGGGGTACGTCTGCACGCAGGCACATATGTGGTTATGTCAGTATGTATAAGTATGTGTTCATGTATACATGTGCGCAGTAGCGGAGAAATGCATTCACTGAGTGTTTTTTTTTTTTTTTTTTTTTTTTTTTGTTCGATAAGCCCCAGTTGTGTTTTCACTTAAAAATTGCAAATAGTGATATAATGCCAATATTTACCTTTTTACAACGTTTTTTTTTTTTTTTTCCCCCTTTTTTGTGGGGTTGGGCGAAAAAAACAAAAAAAAAGTCTGCAACATCACAATTTCGGTAAAAGGTACGTATATCATTTATTACCTCATCGCAAGTCAAAAGTGTACCTTCTGAAAAAACTGCAGTTGAGTTTATGTACACATGTGTGAGTGTACACATGCGCACGAACATGCGACATGTACATTTTTTTTTTTTTTTTTTTTTTTTTTTTTTTTCCTCAAAATTAACACACAGCTATGTATGATTTTTTTTTTTTTTTTTAATTCATATTTGTTCTTTTTTTAACACAAAAGAGTAGAATATATTACCCAAAAAAATGAAACACAAGGTTTAAATTTACCCATCTGTACGGTTAGCAGTTGGAGGTATTCACAATTTCACACTTGGAAATTTTTCCAATGTTGTTTTCGGCTCCTATATTACAAGGCGAAATTACCCAAAAGCGTAGCAGTGGGAATAGCTAGCTGGTTAAAAGAGCTATTTTTACCTGACCTGTTCATAAAAAAAAAAAAAAAAAAAAAAAAAAAAATTAAAATGCAAGAACAGGGGGTGGGGTGAATGTGTAAGATTATGTCACAATTTGTTTCCTTATTTTATTTATTTATTTTTTCCTCAATTCTGGAAATTCGCCGCTTTACACATTTGAAAAAACGGGAACAGATTGAAGCGACACTTGTACGTACGCAAATATACACACCTGTTGTGTGATTCACATTTTGAAGGTTTCCCTGGGGCTGAAAACATTGGGCTATTTCACCATTAAAGCAATACAAGGTGTGAGCGGCCAATGGTATACTTCTTCTAATGAGGGCGGGAGAGACACAACGGCTATGTAGAACAGTTTGAACACTTTTTTTGCGAAAAACAAATCATTGCTCACCGTTTTGCATAATGTTAGCGGAGAATGCCTTCATCTTGTTCATGATGTTTAAGTAGCCATTTATTCTGCTCATGGTGAGAAATTCCGAGATGCCGGTCAACGTAATGAAGTTTGGGTTTACGCGTACTATTTGCTCAGGCGTGTAACCACTCAGGCCGTCCACTAAGATGTACACAATTCCTTTGGTCAGCAGTCCGTCTGTAGGGCGGCAAAGTGGGCAAAAATTGAAGCAATGTGTATGTGCTCGTGGGGGGGGGGGAGGCAGGGTAAAAATGCAACACGCACGACACAGCAGAGTACAGCACTGTGCAGTCATCCTCCGCGCGCAACTGCGTCTTACCTGAATCCCCTAACCATGTAATGATCTTCTCCCCCTCACGGTCCTCTACCGTGGGGTGAATGTACACAGTTGACTGGCACCCCTGCAACAGGGAGAGGGTGCGAGTTGGTGAGTGCGCGAATAGGGATGTACATTTGTGTGTGGGTATACACAAATATTAGCAACGCGTTGCTGCGTATTTTGGCTGTCTTACCAACACTTGGTTTTGTCTGTTTTTTAATTCTTCAGGCATGGGAGGGCACTTCTTCCCCAGCAGTATTACTTCTTGGCTTCTAAAAAAAAATATATATATATAAATACATTTTTTTTTTTTGTTAAGGTGAAAAATGGTTGCGGTTTGGGGTGCTACTAATAGAGCAGTGAACGTACACACAACGTGTACGTGCGTATTCGTGTGAAAGTGCAGCTTGTAGGGTTGAATAAACCGCCAAGCACACCTGTAAAGTAATTCCGTGGCATATGCATGCACATATATATATATGCACATGTGCGCGTCCACAAGTGGCATTGTCCTCTTTCGCTCCTTTTTCTCACTTGCGATAGGGGTCATTCGGAAGCGCTTGAAAGAACTCCACGGTTTTTCTCAGCTTTGGCGTTAGGTGGTACTGCTCAATGTTTGAATTTCCCAGGGGCTGGCCTCCAGACATATGTTCAAGTATGTCCCCCAGGTAGCTGTTCCTCCACTTGGTATTTCTTAGCTCGCAATTTTTTAAGTAAAGCAACGAATGACATTTAACTCTCTTTATTTTTTTTTCACCAAAGGGGCTTACACTTTTTATAATTTTCAACTCGCTTTTTTTTTGGCTGTGATGTTTTCCACGTCTCATGGAGCTAACCATAAATGAGTAGAAGACAATGATTTGTAGGTATAGGAAGCAGATTTTTTTTATTTCCCTTTTCTTCATTTTTTTTTTTGAATGGCGTACGGTTGGTGGGTACATATTGAGGGGTGGTGGTAGGGATGCCACTGGTGACGCAACGCAAATGGATTAAACACACATTACGTTGTAGAACTCATTTTTCTAAAAAGTATAATTCGTCAGAAGGATAAAGTGGAGGGGGCATTCAAGAGGATTTGAAGTGAACACCATTTGTGCAGTTTAAGATGATGGGCAGTGGCAATGGCAGGGCAAGCTCTGCGCGGAAATGGGGCAAATGTGGAATACACATATACACGCACGTGTAAGCATTTGCTTTTGTGCGAATGTGCACGTTCTATCCCCCCGTGTGTACGGACAGGTCAAAACAGCGAGCCGTCAACTCAGAACAGTTGTGCAGGCGCTTCATAAACACACAGGGAAGGGTCAAAAGAAAGAAGAAAAGTACCCCCCTTAACGCCTACATGGTCTCTACGCTTGCGCGGAACTCTATAAAAGGACGTACCACAACATGTGGGGCAAGCGTGCAAGGGCGTACATTCAAGCAGTACACATATAATACATTCGTGCAACTCTCCCTTTGTTGAGATTAAAGATGGGAGAACAAAAAAAAAAAAAAAAAACAAAAAGGGTTTGCTAACACAGCTGCATGTGAAAGTAACGCAAATTTATTCTACCACCCTTTTTGGTTCCTCATGTTTGGCCAGGTTATTTATTATGCTCTGCGGGAGGAAAAAAAAAAAAAAAAAAAAAAAAACGCACCGAGGAGAATGATCTCAAAGGGGAACAATGCACAGTAGATGGAAAAAAAAAAAAAAAAAAGAAATGCTAAATGGCCTAGGGGAGCAAAATATAAGGTACAGATGTTTCATTTGAAGCGTTATTAAGTGTACTATGCCTTCTCCCCAAATTCGGTCATTTTTAAAAGTTCCTTTTTTTTTGTTTTCGTTTTTTTGTCATTTTAAGAAGCAAAGGGGTTGGGGGTACGCGAGGCGGTTATGTGTCATCTGAGCGTTTTTTTTTTTTTTTTTTTGAAGAAATATAGGGTACGCGGCATGGGGGAACCTCTCTGGTTCCATTAGCGGTTTTCTACACATGGTGCGTAATTTTTTTTTTGCGAACCCCGTGTGCTTCGTTTGATGCAGGAAGGCCCCCCCTTTTCGTGTCTGCATTTTTCTGATGCCATGTAGGGAAAACGGCGAATCGGGAGGAATTGCAGACGGGGGTATATGCGACGTGAGGTGGTCTATGGGTCTATAAGATCTGCCGCACAGTTTACCCTTCTAACAGTTTTTATAAACCACTGCCTACCCGTTATTATTATTATTATTATTATCCCTTCCCCTTATAAGGATGGGAGTGAAGGGGCTGTGGTCGATCGTAGCCCCTGTTGGGGCGCGGGTGAACCCTGAAATATTCACAGGGAAGCGAATCGCCATCGATGTTAGCATCTGGTTGTACGAGCTGACTTATGCAAACAACCTCAAGGTGCTACGAAATGGAGCCTTTGACAACATGAGCGTCTTTAACGACCTGTGGATGGATTTCTCTGACCATATGAACACAGACATGAGGACAGAAAACATAAAGAAGGTCCACTTGTACTTTTTCTTCCTCCGCATATGCAAACTACTCTATTATAACATAAGGCCCATTTTCATATTTGACGGAACCCCCCCAGAACTCAAGAGGAAAACTATCTTCCAGAGAAATATGAGGAAGAGAAATCATGAAGAGAAGTTTCAAAAGACTGCCGAAAAACTTATTTACAATTATTACCAGAGGTCCCTATTAAAATCGCTGAAAGGTAATAAAAGGAGTAGCTCGAAAAAGAAGAATCAAAATGAAGAAGAGGTTATCTCGCAAGGACCGTCATCCACATCTGTTGGATTACACCCCATAGTGGAAGGAAAACCTCCTTACTCTGCACCTCCCATTCTTACTTCACCGAAACACACTTCTAAGCTGATCGAACTATATGGTAGCATTAAAGAAAATGATGCCTCACTTGGCAGCATGGTAGAGCATATAGGAAACGTGCCTGTTAGTGTCAAGGACGTTTTGAACATATGTAATGATGAAGATTTGAAGAAGATACAGAACAAGGTTCTTATGATTAGCGATTTGGAAGTGCAAGCTGGGGGGGTTACTGCGCACGTGAGTGGAGAAATGAACGCGATGGAGCTGGTAAGCGGTCTAAAGGAGATTGGTGATAGGAACAACGGGGTGTACAGTTCTGTAGAGGGGGGAAGGATCAACCACGAAAATAAATATGCGGCCATCCTGGCAGGAGAAGTCTCAGAACCAAATGAACCCCCAAATCACATCGATAATGAAATTGACGAAGAAATTGTGAGGAAGAAACACATGGCCAGGAAAAAGTACTATGAGAGCATTCCAAAAAACTTCAAGGGATTCTTGTGCATGCGTCGACCGGTCGACATTATTGACATAAACAACTACAGTACGGACATTTTGGAGTTCACGCGCAAGTTGGGGGAGACCCAGTCCCCGTCCAGGGGGATCCAGGCGGTTGGTCTAGATGAAGCGGTCGAACGGGGCATAACCGTGAAGGACCACACAGAGGGGGATAGCCGCCACAACGAGGGGGAGGCAGACACGCCGCTACATATCGGACATAGCGAGCAGGATAGCGTGGAGAAGAAGGGAACACCAGACAATGCATATATTCTCCCCGGCGATGGAGACATGGTCGAAGAAAAGGAAGAGATCAACGTTCTTGAGTTGCCTTCCACCCTTAACCGGGATGAACTGTTCCGCGAAGGGAAAGACGAATACAAAGTGTACTACGTAAATAATGAGGAAATAAAAATTCCCCTGTTCAAGGAATTAAACAAGGACGTGTTTGAAAAACTACCCATCAAATTACAGTACCAAATTCTGCAAGACATAAAGGAGGAGTGGTATGTGGACAACAGGGTAAAGGCCATAAAGGCTAAAGACGACATGGATGTATTTTCGCAGGTGCAGTTGGAGACATACGTGAGGATGATTAAAACGGACTTTGAAATTGAGAAACTCAAAATAAAAATGGCAGAAAATATACAAAGCGAGGAGGGAGAACTTATTATTAATAACGAATTGTCCAAACAGTTCGACAGCCTCAGCATCAGGGATTACAACGATGTGAATAAGAAAAAAAAAAAAAAAAAAAAAAAATAATACTCGTGGCATGCCAGTCTTTCGTTAATAAAACAACAGTTAATAAAACAATTAGTAAAAACATATCCTACACATATTCAGGATTGTGAATAAAAAAAAAAAAAAAAAAAAAAAAAAATACATGAATGAAATTCTCAACCAGTGCTATTTTGAGGGGGAAAATGACCAGTACCAGGAGCTGTACATTAAAGGGGAGGAAGACGACGAGAAGGGAGTTGTGATGAATGCCAAGTTTGTGGGAGACAGGCTCTCACAGGGGGAGGAAGAAGGAAGCGTACCCCGCGATCAGCGCACTTCCATAGAGGCCTATGGGCAAGTAGAACTGGCCAGAAGGGATGTAAGTAGGCCTAAACGGGAGAAGCATGGGGAGGATAACGAACCGGAGCACGAAAAACAGGCCCTCATCAAAATGGAGCAGGAATTTAAGGAGGACCTGCTGCTGGACGATGAGGACATTTTCGGGGAAGATCTCCTGCGCGCGGACGGGGACGTAAAGGAGGAGCATCCCCCCCAGTTAACCACCACCCCCAAGGGGAAAACAAAAGCTGGGGAGGAAGAAGCAGATGCAGAGGACGGGATTACCCTGTTGAGACAGACTGATATGCACGAAAATAGGGTCTCTGTCCCAAGCCTTCACAGCAGTGAAGATGACTTCGAAAGTTGCAGTGTTGATGAGAAGGGGGAAAGAGAAAAAGACGTGGAAGGGCAAATCACACACAACAAGGGGGTGCAGATCGCACAGACCGTTATTGAACTAAGCAGTAATGAGGAACAGAGCCAGGTGTCAATCAAAATTAATGAGGAAGAAAAGTGTGAGGCATACAAGGATCCACTCATCGGTGGGGAAGAAAGCGCACAGGTTGAGTCCCCTCCCCTACATGATAAGCTACACAGTTTAGCAGATAATTCTTCGAGTGAGGATGATTTAGTGGAAGGGGAAGGTCCTCCTCATGGGGAATCCTCTGCCTATGGAGACCTGTCCTCAGAGATGCCCTTTTCTACCTCTATCGAGTTGGCAGCTGAAATGGAGAACTCGAACGCTGCTCAGCCCATCAGTGGGGATGAACAGAAAGTCTCCGAGGCGCTAAAAAAGATGAAGGACAAGGTAAGGAGGTTTATTAGCAAAGAAAAAATAAATAATATTCTCCTGAACAAGGTGGACCTAGATACGGTCGGGAAGGAAAGTTACTTGGAGAACCTGCTGAGCAATAAGGTGTTGTTGGACGGGTTTGGCGTGGGCGGGGTGGCAGCAGAAGGGCTGGACGGGGAGGTAGGCTGTGAAGCCCACGATGGAGGAATCCTGGTCGACGAATTTGCCGATGGAAAAGGCCCCTCTGATGATAGAGAGCAGCTGCGGGATAGCCGCACGCTGGACGCCTACCTGGACCAAACGAATAAAGAAAACGAGCAGCTGGTGAAGGAGTACAAGAAATTAAAAAAAAACAACATTGAAATAAATGAAGAAATGAATGAAGACATTAAAATTTTGTTAAACATGTTTGGAATTCCTTATGTGCAATCCCCGTGTGAAGCGGAGGCGCAATGTTCCTACCTGAATTGTAAAAATTATTGTGACGCGATCATAAGTGACGACTCCGATGTCCTTGTATTCAATGGAAAAACGGTCATTAAAAATTTTTTCAACCGAAAAAAAACTGTAGAGGTATATGAAAGAAAACTCATAGAAGATAAATTGGGTTTGTACCAAGACGAGTTAATAAACTTGTCGTTGCTGTGTGGATGTGATTATACCATTGGAGTCCACGGAGTAGGAATAGTAAACGCCTTGGAAATTATTAAAGCTTTCCCCACATTTGAGGATTTGAAAAAATTAAAGGAGATCGTATCGAACCCTTTTAGAGACCTCAGCAAGGATGACAAATATTTCCACAACGAGGAAGTCCAGCGTTTTTTAAAAACTCATAAAAATTATAAGTTTAATTGGATCTTCCCCAAAAATTTTCCTGACCGGGAAGTGTACAAGTGCTTCAAGTACCCTAAGGTCTGTACAGACATAGAAAAATTTCAGTGGCATTTTCCAAACCTGAGTCACATTAGCAGGTTTTTACACCAAGAGACCAACATTGCCGAGGACAAAATATATAAAGTCCTGAACCCTATTGTGCAGAAGTACGATGTTAAGGTCAGAAGTTACCAACTCAAGTTAGACCAATTTTTTCCTATCATTGAAAGGAAGAGAAAGACCGTCGACAACCTGATAGACATTATTCGGGACAACCAGAAGGGGAAAAGAGGCAAAGGAGCTAGAAGTAGCAGGGGCAGTGGGGGGGGAAGTACTGGAGCCAGTTCCACACCCAGCAGAGATATCCCTATCACCTCCCTCATTGACTTGAACCCTGCGGGGGTCATTCGTTCCAAGCGCATGACGACAGCACTGGACCACATAAAGGGACGCGGACGCTCCCGAAAAAGGGGCTCCCAAGGGAGCATGCGGAAATGAGTACAAATATGCACACCGTGGTGCGAGACCAAACCCCGTTTGGGGGCTTCCCTTAGCAGGTTTCCCCTTTTTGTCAACTCTGCACGCTCTTCACCCTGTTACGCCTTTTTTTTTTTCGTTTCCCTTTTCTTTTTTTGGTATGTTTTTTTTTTTTTTTTGTCCATTCAGTCACACGGTAGCGCGTGCGTGTTGTCTTGACTACTGTCGTGACTACTGTCATTATCGAAACCGATACCCTTTGCGGTGCTGTCATTCTTATCGTTCATGTGCATGAGCATGTTCATGTGCACGCGAAAAAAAAAAAAAAAAAAATTGGAAATGTTGAACAGTGCAAAAAATGCAAAGGATATAGACGAACATGCTAGAGGGGCCGCCTTAACGTGAAGGGTCGACTATCATGTTTTTTTTTTTTTGCCCGGTCAGTTGATCGCTGGCGGCACGTAGTTGGGGTCCTTCTTCAGAATGACGATTCCTTCGAGAGTGTCGTTGATGGGGATGTCTGCGGGGGGGGGGTAGCGGTAAAGTGACGAGCAACGGTGTAGGAAGTGACATAGGCAATTGTAAAGGCCAAGGGTAAAGTCAGCATCACATAGAACTAGTCCACTTACACTCCTCCGTGGCTATCTCCGCTCGGTCCGTGTGCAGGAGTAGGACGGGCGTCACGTGGGTCTGGAACCCCGTGATTGTTTTGGGCTTTCCGGCTTGCCCAACGACGTCGACGGCCTGCACGGGGGGGGGAGACAAGAATTATCATATGTAGAGGGGATGCAAAAAAAAGGGTGCAATGGCAGGGCGGACAAATGGGTGAGGTGATCATATGTACAGTGGAAGCAAAAAATAGGGCGCAATCGCGGGACACTAACCTGGCCTACGCGCACCGAGATGGGCAGAGGCTCCAAGTCCTCGGTCACGGTGACGAGCATACGTGGGTAAATACACGGCACAAGGTGGTAGAGCAAGTAATGGTACTTTCCCAATATGGTAGTCTTCAGTTGGAGACACGCATGGATGGTGACGAGGAGAGAACCCAGCGCTACGTGGTTGATGATGGATCGGTTCGAATGCAGAGGGTTAATAGTTAGTAGCCCTTTCCCCATATACAGAAGCCCTTGAGATAGTCTAACAACGAAGGTCGCATTAGCATCCTTGCAATAAAAGGTTGAGAGCTGTCTCAGTAATATAGCTATACGTGAGTTGTTCGTTCCGGCACCAACAAAACCCAACGACATGATCGCATGCAAAGCTACATCTGCATCCTGGTCATGAGTCAACTTGGAAAGAATATCTACAATGTTCGGCTTCGGGAAGGATGTGAAGAGTAAGGCCAGGGCTAAGGGGACTGCTTTTTTTTGGTTCAAATTTGAGTACTGTAAAAAATGGTCGATAATTCTGGTCGTCATTTCAGAACTTATATCGTCCGTCAAGGCTATAAGGGCAATGTTCAGTATAGCTACGCACTGGTCTAAATTGTCTTCCACCTGTGTGGGGTGGTTATTTCCTCCTGCGCCACTACCTACATTGGCATTACCTTTCCCGTCACCTGAACCACCCTTGGCGCTTTTACTACCACCTATGGTGGGGTTGGTTCTCTTGCCATCCAAAACAGGGCCTTTCCCTTCAGCACCCTGGGGAGCCTTCCCATCAACAGTATTACTACCTCCATGAGGGGGTTGTTGATCACTTGGCTTTGCAAACACATCCACATTAACCTTTTTGTCGTTTCTCTTCTCTACCAAAACTTGTAACATTTTTTGAACCTTCAACACATCGTTGGAGCCAGCAAAGGCCATACCTTCTACAGTCATTATCATGTATTTCGCAATTGGGTGCTTGATGATTTCTAAAGCAGACAGAGTAGCTTCACATTTTTCTCTTGAACAAAGGAACAAAAGACCTAAAGCAACTGCATATAATTTTGCTATGGGTTGATCGAGAGAGTTGTTTACCTTTTCTCTCTCCATAACAGTGTCAATAATGTATTCTGCAATTTCCCGATTTTGTGAACCCACAAAGACAAGTCCTAATGACACGGCTGCAAATACACTACACTCGATGATGCATCCATTATCCACAAGAGGTGGCATGAGTACATCTAATAGGTTTTCCTTCCCTGAACCAGCATATGCATAACCAAAGCCTAATATGGCTCCTATTCTTTCCATGGTATTTTCTGCATCTATGTGTTCAGATAACAATGCAAACGCAGGATCACATTCGCTTTTTACATTCGTACAAGCTAACCCGAAGGCCATCAACGAACCTGCTTTCACATACTGATCACTACTGTATTGAAATTTGTCAATTTGAGACAACCCTTCATCTATGTTCCACATGAGCAGTAACCCCATAGATGCAGTTGCACTCATCAACCCATAATCCTTATTTTTGAAAATCCACAGAGACGAATTCACCGTCATTAGTTTATCTTTACAAAAGGCTGCATTGACAAATGCATTTACAAAAGAGGACGATAAATTTTGTTTTGCAGAATCCCATACATTTGTATTTCTCTTTTCTTCCAGATATGTCTTGTACACATCTTCTGGTAATTTGGGTTCTTCTACATCTAAATCTTTCGCTAGTTTCAAAAATATAGAAGATAAATGTTCCCCTGAAGAAAGACTAGCTAGCTGGTTCAAGTCCAGGTGAGGGTATTGAAGCATTTCTTCCTGGGTGAACTCCAAATGAATTGAATGTCTAGAACAAATTAAAGCCATTTGCTTACATGTAATCATATCTCCACATTCAAAAAGGAGATCCTTGATCTTCTCTGTCCTGTTTAGTCTGAGTAAAATTTTCAAATACTCTACGTGTCTCTTGTGCTTTTTCAAAATGTGTAAAATCACATCCATCAGTTTGTAGTACTCTTCCGTAGAAGAACTGTAATGAGTTATGTTGAGAAGGTAGAGGATGGACCTTTCACAAGATTTTTCATCCACATACAAATGAATGTCATTAATTTTGTCGACCTCAATCAACAAATCAATCGCTTCGTATTCTGTGTTGTGATTGAAACAGT
Source organism: Plasmodium fragile (assembly GCF_000956335.1). Classification (NCBI taxonomy): domain Eukaryota; phylum Apicomplexa; class Aconoidasida; order Haemosporida; family Plasmodiidae; genus Plasmodium; species Plasmodium fragile. The sequence goes on along the minus strand of NW_012192591.1, from coordinate 442,326 downwards.
ACGGAACGATGATGTTCACGAGTTCGTAAATGTGGTTTATCATGTGTACTCCTTTTGGTGTGCTTCCAGCTGCTCCCGATGGGGCAACACTACTACTACTACCTGCCACAGTGGGGGAAACAGACACAGGGGAAGAGGACGACGGTGCTCCTCCTGCTCCACCTGGAGTAACCACCGACCCGGAAAGAGACGATTCCTCCTCTTTTACATTTTTGTACTCTACCAACAGCTTACTAATTAAATTCTTTATGTACTCATGACCATAATTTACTAAATCGTTTTTATTCCCCATGATAATATATTTGACGATGTTGTTTTCATCCCCTATCGTGGTGGACAAGGCACTTATCATGTTACTCATTTTCTTTTTGCATTCTTCAAATTTCATATGTTCATGTATTTCGAGTAGTGTATTGTAATGGGTCTTTAGTACCTTCAGGGCTAAAAGGGACGAAGTCAATATTCCACTAGTGTCAATTATTTCCTTGTTCAACATTGTGATGGACAGGTTGACCACATCCGGATCTTCATCTCGAAGCCTGGTGATGAGCAGCTCCAACTCTTCCTTTTTCTTCTTCTCCTCTTCATTCAATTCTTCATTCTTAATTTTGAGGCTGTTGAGCTTTCTCCTTTTCTCCTCTGCTTCCTTGGGTTTCACGGGCACCTTGATGGACACGGCCTGCGCGATGGGGTGGGGTAAAAATATGAAGTGTAACGATGTGAAGAAGTGTAACGATGTGAAGAAGTGTAACGATGTGAAGAAGTGTAACGTTATGAAGTGTAAAATGGGCAAGCGGCTCCCTCCTCGAACACTTATCAACATTGTTAAAACCTTCTCCGTCGCGCCGCCACAAAACCTTCGCATGAGTTGTCTACCTTCTTGTCCTCAGCCGTCATAGTTCGTCCTTTTGTTCGATAAGCAAGCGAGTGGGAAAAAAAAAAAAACGGGGGACAAAAATTATCTCCACGTGTAAGGGTACACGTCTGTTCACGCAGACGAAAACAAAAAAAAAAAAAAAATGCCGAATGTCAGCTATGCTTGCATATCCATTCACACATCAACTGAGAGTTTGTTTAGAGTGAGGCAGTGTGCACTTTAGGCGTAATCACGTTTGTGGCGAATCGGGTCCAGCCGTTTCTCTGTGACTTTTGTAACAATGGTGGGTGTACCCGCAGAGGGTGAAGGGGGGTAGAAGGAGTCCTTTACGCGTATGCGCTCCTCTGGAGGGATACGTAGTTCCGCATGTACGCAAGTATGCCCAGGCTTGACTCCCCCGGCACGCGTTTAAAAATGTTGCCTTAAAAGGGGGAATGTAAAATTGGCTGTTTCGAAACAAATAAGCAGGGGAAGTAATTTACATGCGCTGCGTCGCACTGATCGGTTGGCCCCCTGTGTGAACAGTCGCTCAGGAGGTTTTCTTTTATGCCCCTTTTTTTCCCTTCTCTTTTTATTCTGTATTATCTTCTCTTTTTTTTCTCTTCTTTTTTTTAAATGGTGCTTTTCCAGTTCGGCTCGCGCTCAACAGGCATATCCGCGCTTTACCAGTTGGCGCTGCGCTGAGCCATTTCTTCGCTTCAGCTTCGAAGTGATCGGGAGTACTAATGCGGAGAAATATTGACGATGGCAAAGATGATTTCAAACATATGTGAAAAAATATAACTTTACGCAAGCATATTCTTTTGAGTTGGAGTTAAAATCAGAATGGAGTGGGGGGAGGGGGCGTCAAAAACAGTGCTACCGTACGCGTGTACAAGTGCACATAAAAGTAGTAAAGGCGCATTTGCACGTTCGGCACATAAGCACACAAATTGCGCCGAGCGTTCGCGCGCATGCATATGGCTACCTGTGCACTAAGGCAGCTATAATCGTATATCCATATGATTGTATGTGCGCATCCATTCAGGGCCCCAATTACCTTAAAGTAAAGTGGCGAACCGAATGGGAGAAAAATAAATAAATAATAAAAAAAAGATCGAATAAGCCACGAAAATGTAAACGTTAACAACGAACTCAACCGATCATTCCGCACAGTTTACTTTTTCCCCTTTCTCCTGTGTAAATCGCCTGAACAAGTCAGGTAAAAAAAAAAATAAGGAACACATCACCATTAGGTAAAATCCGCATTTCCTTTCTCACGAGCCTGCAGTGCCACCAATCCCGATTTGTTGCACATATATATGTGAACAAGAATAACTGAACCAATCCCTCCTCATTTAGGAGGCATACCGTACACACTTCGACCAAGGGTGTAATTCTTATTTAGCAGTTTGTACAAAGGATGAAGAGGTCATATTTATTTTATTTTTTTTTTTCTTCTCGATTAAAATGGGAAAAGAAAAGGGTAATATATAAGAACATTCCTAAGTTGACATTTGGTGATGAATAAAGTTGGTTCATTTTTTTTTTTTGTCATTTTGTCATATTCACACCATTTTTCCTACCTCTTTGTGATGGAAAATTTTTGAAATGCCTTTTTAAAGGAGCCAGAACACCAATCGGTGACAGCCTGTTGCTCATTGTGTGCTATTTTCCGCTTACCCAGGGGAGGAAAAATATTGTATTTCTTTTTCTCGTGGGTAGTATTTCCCTCGTTCGCTGTGTCTCCCCAAAGTTGGTGACCGCCTTGGGGCGCCTAACGTTTTTTGTCGTTCGCTCCGCTAATTTATTATTATTTATTCTTTTGACATTATAAGTGGAGGACAACTGTAAGCCTAATTGGTTTTCCCCCCTTTTGCGTGTGCGCATTTTTGAGAGCCATTAACCTCATTTTGCGCTTGTTCCGTGCTCCTCTTCACGCAGTAGCGTAATTCGCTCCCCCCCTTACTGTGAGTTCCCCACACCCGTTGAAATGGAAGTAGTAAACGAAGGGTGGGTTTTTAAGCAGTCCAAATATTTGAAGCGGTTGCGAAAGAGGTACATGATACTGACGAAGAATTTTATCTGCTCCTTTAAGTCGCAGTATTACCAGGCGGAGAAGCCCACCGAGGTAGGGGTGGTTTGAGGAGGGTAGCCCCGCATACGCTCCTCATACGCGCCTCATACACACTGCGTGTGTGTGTGATGTGTCCCAAGAGGTCACACTATTCATTACGTCCGTGGGTAATATGCAGTTCCCTCGTTTTACTCACTTGCCGAAATGACGACACAAATGTGCTATCCGTTGGGAAGACGTGGCTGTGCCTGTGTATGGTTTTTTTTGTATAAGTGTGGCTCTCCGTAGGGGACGTCCTTTTTTGACGCCCCATCATGTATAGCATCTTTCTTATACCCCCTTTGCAGATCTTGTACCTAAATAATTTCACCGAGCTGACCTCCCTGGAAGATCTGCGGAAAATAAAGCTCGTGGAAAATGAGTTGGGCCTGACCAACGTGCACCTGTTTAGCATAAGTTACAATAACAGGAAAATTATGTTTGTGACTGTGGACAGGGAGGAGAAGCACAAGTGGATAAGTAAGCGAAGCGGCACCTTTTACATTTTTTTTTTTTTTTACATATATCCCTTTGAAGCGTCACCACACACTCTGTGTGTTTTTTTTTTTTCCCCTATTTTGCGCCCCTTCTCAGAGCATATCAGCAGACAAATGATCAGACCCACAGTTTTGCTCAGCGAGTGAAGTGGAAGATTTGTTAGCGAAAATGTGCACCTGCGCGATGGGGCACAGCAGGGGGGAGTGTCCTTTGATGCATCCACCTGGCAATTTCTAGCGGGCTTGCCCCCTTTACGCGTTACGCGTTACGTCTTACGCCTTTTTTGCTGCTCTGTCGTGGCTTCCCCATTTTTTTTTTAGTAACTTGACATGATTCATGTGTCAACCAACGTGTGCTTACAAAATCTGGTCAAAGAAATATACCCACGCGAAGAAAAAAAAAACCTCTACGCGTCAAACTCCGTTTACTTAAAAAAAAAAAAAAAAATATCCCATCGCATTCATTTCGGGAAATTACTTCGGAAAAGTCGGGGTCAAATAATTGTCATGTTTATTGTTTTCATCAAAATTGTATGCACATAGGCAATTCAAGCTGAGGTAATTTTTCAGATCTGCCTTTAGCCTGCACACAGAGAGGGGAGGGGGGGGGAGGAAGACAACGATGAGGAAAGTACCTCTGTGAAAGGAGAGCAATCGGAGGTATATATATATGTGCATGTATAGACTTTAACATTGGAGCCAAGTGGGTAATAATCTTCCCTGACGCGAAGCTAAACCGCACGTGAAACTTAATGAGGAGTTGCTTCTCCCTCACCTGATATTTTGCTCGCTTTCCTGAGGCTCGTCAATTTTGGTGAGGAGATTCAAAATAAAGGACTTGTCCTTTTTCTTTTCCATTTCCTTTTCCTTCTTCTTCTTTTTCAGCAACTCCGTATTCTGTTCGTTTATTTCGTTCAGGATGTCGTTGGTCATGTCATCGTTTATTTTTATTTGCTCGTTGTTTTTGTAAATGTACTTGAGTTCCTCCACGGCCCTCTTGCTGCCTACGCGGCCAGGGTGCACAGGGAAGCATGTGTACACCTGCATGCACATATGGGCACGCAGAATGCTCCGAAGAGGGAATCCCCAAACTCTCCCCGCGCCCTAATTACCTTTCACCGCCCTATATTTTATCTCGTCGTTTTTGCTGAACGATACCCTGAAGTCGTACTCACCCGTCTTGTTGTCCTTCAGGCTCTGGTGAAGGGGAAGCAGCGAACGTAATGTGTATTGTAAATGGGCTAAGGTGGCCAACTGTGTGCACCTCGTCAAACTGTTTCACGATCATGTGCGGAGAAGCCTCCCCCCACACACACACCAGCCCAATGCACATTCCCCATCGATGGGGACTAACCTCGTACGCCTTTATAGCATCCTTGAAGTAAACATATTTTACGTAAAACATGTTGCTGTTTTTTTTTCCAAAGTGGATGCCTTCCCCGAGTAGCGGTCCATCTGGCGACGCGTGTGCAAAGGGGGAAGAAAAAAAAAAAAAATATTATAACATAAACGAAGAGGGGAAAACATATGAACAGCAAAAAGGGGAGGAAAGGAAAAGGTATACATCATGCTGTCTGTCCCTATTGGCAACAAAGTTGTCCATATTCTCCCCCATGGGCGCACTCTCTTTTCCCTTACATTTGCTAAATATTTCGGTTATTTCAAATCTGTTTTTACCAATGGGGATATTTTTACAAATGATAATTCCATTGCTGTTGAGGATTTCATTCATTTAGGGAGAAGGCTGTGTTTGTGCGTCGTGTGATAACATGAAAGAGGGGAGTCTTTTTTCTCCTAATGCGTGATTTGCTGAGGTTACGTCACTCATACCACAGCAGGGGGTGGGATCGAACGGAAGGGATGTGTATATGTTGGCCGTATGTATAAACAATAAAGGGCCTCCTTAAATGATGCGGCATAGCAAGCGTTGTGTGTTGTCGTATTGCGCATTTGTATAGAAGTTGATTTAAGTTTCACCTTCATCCACCACCTCATGTGCAAAGGAATCGTCTTGGTGAATTGTTCGATTGACGACGTGTCATTATTGAACAAATGGATCGATCAGCGGACGAGGCTCCCACTGTTGTTTATTACACTGCTTTATTTTTTTGTTTCACTTTTAAAACAGTTGTCATGGCGTCGTTTTCGTTCATTTTTTTGCGCATATTTTTCACTTAGAGAAATTGTTGCCACGGGTTTAACCTGTTCAGCCATTTACCATTTCGTTCAATTCGTTTTATGCCCGTGAATGAGAGCTTGAAAAAAAAAAAGGAGGCGCTTCCCTAATCTCACACGAGTGCTTTTTTTTTTTTCGCGTGTGCTCCGTGTGTTTTGTTTTATTTTTTTAATTTTTTTTTGCCCGTACGCTCCTTTGTACATCTTTTTTGGTGCGTAAAAAAAAAAGGGGAATGCCCGTTTGACAATCAGCTGCTTCAATTTTTACTCATTGTGATGAATTGGAGCGTGTTCTCCACTTTAAGGTAAATTGGAAGTACGGCGTAAGTTTGAAGCGGAATGAAATTTTTATTAAAAACTGAGTGGGTGTAAAGGATAAGGGAGAGGAGGAGGATAGACGGAGGCTGCGATGACACAGTCGTACGATGACTTGTTTGGGGGAGAGAGAGTCCCCATAGAAATGCTACACAGCAAACGTGCCTTTAACAACTTTTGATCAGTGATTTTGGTGTCCCCCCCAATTAATCACCGTACCTGGTGAAGCGCTCTGTATGACCCTTATATTTGGGGCAAGCAATTGGGAAAGGAAAAAAGTGGAGGCAGTGATAAATGGACAACCAGGCAGACCTAAGTCCGCTTCGCCATTCATTGTGAAGTAGTTGTGAGACACGGATGAAGTCACACGCGTGTGCATTTATTTTGCCACCACCACCATCACCCCGTCGTGTGGGAACAAAAAAAGACGAGCTGGTCGTGGTGGCGGTGGCAAAATAAATGCACACTAGTTTAGGGGCGGCTCGAATGAAGTTGTACTCGAGGATTACAAAAAAAAAAAAAAAAAAAAAAAAAAAAAACACAGCGCATCGGGAGGGAAAGCGGTAGTCGTGCAAAGGGGAAAAGTGCATTCTCTGTTTGGAAGGGAAGTACTCTCATCCCTGCTCCGTTTCGTCTGCACCGAACACCTCTTCCATCGCCTCGTCCTCTTCCTCCACCGCATTGTCCTCCACTGCTTCCTCTTCTTCTTCCATCGCATTTTCGTCCACCTCTTCGTCTATCTCCATCTCCATCTCCTCCTCTTCCTCCTCCGCGTCGGTGCTGTCGGACGCGTCGAGGTCCTGCCTGTGCTGGTAGCGCAGGACACTCCGGAAGACGTCCTTTATCTCGCTGAGGATGAACTTAAAATCATTTTTGCGAATGCGCAGAGTGTTCACGTCCGCCACGGTGTCATAGGTAATTTGCTCCGAGTTGTTGTAGGCCATTTTACAAAAAACGGAAGGCCAGTAATCCCTTTTGTTCAGAGGAGTAAACCCATACAGAAGAGTATCATCTGAATCATTAATGTGACAAACAACCAGGTGGTACGTCTTGTACTTATCATTGCAGTAGGATTGAAATGAGGAAAACATATTTGAAAGAAATTTCAACTCAAATGGATGAGTGTAAGAATTTTTAGCTGTCTGAAAAATGTCCAAAAAAATTTTTAATTTAGATGTAATGTTAATACTTTTTTTATTACTCTCCATTATTTTTTTAATTAGAACACTTAAATAGCTAGCTGCGTTTTTGTGTAAATGTTTCTCAATAAGCTTGTCGTATATTTCTGACTGCTTCAGTCTGTCTTTAAAAATATTGAAGAGAAAATCAGATGTCTTGAGGCAATTATACAAGTATGAATCCATTTTTTTGATTCTGTTAATGTAGATGTAGATAAGCACAACCAAGAAATAAAAACTGTCACTGTTGTAGAGAACGTATGTTCTTCGTTTCCATGCGAGACTATTCATTGGTTTGATGATTTTTATAAAAGCCTTTAGCTTAATGAGGATTTCATTTTGTTTTTTTAAATCTAATTGCCTGAAGTTTCCTGTGAACTCTTTTATTTCAATATGACACATGGTTCTAATTTTGTTAAATGTGTTCTTAACATTCTTGTGATCATATATGTATATGCGTTCATCAATCTCTAATGACTCATTTAAAGACATGAAGGACAACATGGGTAGCAGTCCTCGCTCACGATCGAATGAGATAAAGTGCCCATTGGATATATTCATTGAATCGTTATGTAAATTTTTTATCTCCTTGTTGTAATAATCATATGTTACTGCGTCCGTTTTCAAATAGGAAATTAGGGATACGCTCGAGATGAATATTATTGCGGAGGAGTCGTCTTCACTCACGCATTGAATAAATGGGTAAATCATTAAGCACATGCATTTGTTTTCTTCCTTAACAATGTTATAGTAGTTATGCAGCTTCTGTTGAGCGTTTTTTTTTCCTTTTCCTACTTTGGCATTGGTAGCGTCATTACTTTCCTCACCTGTTGCTTCCACCCCGCTAGCGTTGCCCTTGCCCGTAGAAGCACTATTATATATGGCCATGACGTCCATCATCTCTCCTTCGCTCAGCACCAAGTCCCACTTGTCACTCGTTTCAAATATCTCATGGTAGGGTCTCCTATTATCAATAACGAAAAATTTCAAGTACCCTACATAGTTCTTGTTCATAATATTTGTAAAAAAATTTTCAACCAGGGTATACACATCCCCATCTGTGTTCATATGAGAACACATGCCAATGAGTATCACCTCATAGAAGTAGTCTCGGTAGTAGTCGGGATTCTTCGAGTACACATCTTCATACTTTTTGAAGAAATTAATCAAGTCTTCCTTCTTCTCAATTCCATAACTGAATATATTTATGTCCCTCTTCACATTTTTGTGAAAGTGTAAAATGTGTTCCGTGCAAATGGAATCTATGTCGTTATAGTAGAAGATAAATATGTTGAACTTGAACTCCTCGTTTTTGCGGCTCGACAGCTCCTTGATTTCTCTGTTCACGCGCATGTAGTGGTTTATGAACTCCTCCGCCTTTATGAACCCCATCTTGGAGGGGGAGAAGCGGTGCAGAAGCGGTGGGGAAGTGGCGCGGAAGTGGCGCGGAAGCGGATCCAATCACATCTCCGAGGCAGCCTATCGAGCTTCCCCCGTAGACCCCTCACTTGCCACAGCGAGTGTACACATAGCCCTTGTCTGCTCTGTGTGTACTGCTTCTACGTCTGCGTGTAAATCGTTAATGAGGGAAATCCTCGTGTATATAAGTGGAGCCACTTTTCCTTTCCCCCTGTTGCTTCTTTTTTTTTATCAATCACTTTTATCGGGGGTGCCCTCCCTGTGCATATATGCCTCGACGGCGTTTTGTGAGGGGGAAGTTATGTCTCCCTCCTCCAAGCTAAAGCTAATTTGTGCACTTGTTTGGAATCCGCGATGAGGGGATGGGGGCAAGTATTTTTTTTTTTTTTTTTCTGTTCAAATATGCTCCCCCATTTGGGACGTTAATTTATTTTGGCAGATTTGACCCCCTTGGACTGAAAGGTGGAGAATACCCCTTTGTGAAAGAGTTCCCTGTGGGAGAAGAGGCGCGCGCAGGGGGGGGGTATGTCATTCGCCGCGCCTATCGCGCTTGTCGCACATGTCGCGTTTGTGCCGCTTGGAACGCTCACTTTTTTGGTGAACCCTCCGGCGAATTGCTCCCTGCTCGTCCCTCTTCACGGTATGTCCCGCGTGCCTTGTGCGTGTTTAGAGGTAATTTTTTTTTTTTTTTCTAAAGTGCATAAGAATGAGTGAATGGCCCTTCTTCTCTCCACTTATAGGAGAGGCAAACTTAATAAGGACACAAAAAAAAAAAAAAAAAAAAAAGGCATCCATTTTTGCAGCGTGTTTATTGGAAGAAAGGTGTGGGGTATGTGCCTTAGCGATATGCAATTAGGGGTACTACATACATGCGTAATGTATATGTGTATATATATGTGTGTGTGTGTGCTTGGGAGAGTTGGGCGGGCGGCGCCTTCATACTTGACCTTCTCAATTGGGACACCCTCCTCTTTAGCCCATTTTTTCCATCTCACATGGGCGGTGTGCTCTGATGTATTGAAAAGAGCGATTAACCCCCACCCCATAGCTGTTTTATGTCCACCCCCTGGGGGGGTAATTCCCAGACCAAGTCAAATATGCTTCAATGTCATGTCCTGTTCTGTGTGCTCTCCCTCCAGGTGATGCAGCAAAAACAGGGAGAACATATAAATGGGGGTAGGGGGTAGACCGATTTGAAGCCCCTTGTTGAAATGCCAATCAGGGTGAAAATAAGTTTGGCAAATGAGAAGGGAAGAGGGAACAACCCTGTTGGACAAGTGACAGCAATGCATAATGAGCCCACGTCGGTCACCTTGCTCTCACCTACTCGATTAAAACCGGGATGGGTGTACCATATGCGAGGTGGGGGAGTGCCTCCACCCTGTTTGACCGAGGCCAGATCCTCTCATTACACTTGAGGACTTCACAGCATGGGGTTCCCTTCCAGCTGCGCCATACTCCTCGCTTCGCACCGAGTATTGTGTTGATTTGTGCGGGGGAGAAAAGGGAAAGATAAAGAGGTAAAGAAGTGACACCAGGTGCACGCCACTGTGCTGTGTCCTGTTCTGTTCAGCTGTTCTGCTCTTCTACACGGTTCTTTTCGTTTAGTTTAGCTTCATTTTCTTTTTTGCACAGGGGAGACGGACTTTTCCGAGGCAGCGAAATTTTGCTCCCCCTTACGCAAAAAAGCATACATGAAAACCTATAAGTCTCCGAAAAGTCAAAAAAAGAGGAACAAATTTCTACATGCGAGTGGGCATAATAAAACGGCGGACGTTGAACATGGCGCTCTTTTTTTTTTTTATTTTTAATTTTTTTTTTTTTTTGCGAGTGCATGGGAGGTTTAGTTAGCTTGGGTACCCCTTTTTTAAGTGAATCAAAATTTATCAACTGCCTTTTTCCCTTGCGTTACTTCCATCACGTTGTGCCATTTCCTCCGCATCCCTTATCACGTTAATTTTTTTTTCCCTGTTTGACAAAAATTTATGGAGAAGGAAAAAAACAGCCTCGCGTGATGTCATTCCCCCATGTTGTAATTTTGAAGCGACGCCAGTTCGCCTTTACCTCCTCCTTGGGGGGGGAACCAATGATAAGTTGAGCAGTTTGTCCCCTGTCCCCCCCCTTTGGAATTTTATTTTCCTTTTTTTGGGGCTCATTTTTGCTGCCTTTTTTTTTTTTTTTTTTTGTATCCTTACACAATGGCGGGTAACGATCACGGGGATGTAAAAAACTTGGACTTGGGACCAGGTATATTAGGGGCAAGGCGATCCGCTGCGTGTTTTCCATTACGCTGCGCACGTTGTGGCACATGCGTCCTTCCGTCACTAACCTCACCCTATTTGGCATTTCCTATCCCTGTGCAGAATTCAAGAACTGCAAGTGCCTGAATTTGTGTGAGTTGCAACTCATCTTGGGAGACCAGCTGCGGTTAACGTCGAAGCGGAACGAGGAGGCTCAAACGTAAGAGGAGAGTGTAGCGCGAGTAAATGTGTGAGCCAAGCGTGGTTCATTGCGCGTCATGTATCACACCGCTTCATATCACACCGCTTCCTATCACACCGCTTCCTATCACACCGCTTCCTATCACGCCGCTTCATGTCACGCCGCAGGTTGATAAAGTCCTCGTTCGATTACGCCAACAAGTTCGCGACGATAAAGAACAGGAGCTCCATCGTGGACGTGCGTACCAACCTGGAGCGCATAGGGGAGCTACACGAGTACGAGATAGCCATGCTGGTGAACCTGCTGCCCAAGACAGTACAGGAGGCCAGGTACTTCATCCCGTCCCTCATTCGACTCAGCGACGAGACGTTGAACTCGATTTTGGAGCACCTCATTAGTTATAAGATGTACGTCTCGTGAGGGGCAACATGGGCAAATCGGCACATAAAAAATGGCACATAGAAAATGGACAAGTGACAAATGGGCACATAAAAAATGGCCAAATGGACAGGTGAAAAATGGGCAAATGGACAAGTGACAAATGGGCAGGTGAAAATTGGGCAAATGACCAAATGAAGGCGGAAGACGCCTCACGCGTAGGCCTTGTCCACGGCGCCCCTGGCCCCCATGCGGGACTTGGAGAGCGAGGGAAAGGGGTCGTTTTTGCTGAGCACGAGGATGTTACTATCGTAGGCGATGTACGCATTTATGTATTTAAAAAGAATGAGTGAAGTGATAATGCAGAGGGTCTCCAATTGGTGATGGTGTTGTGTGATTTGGGCCCAGTTAAAAATGTGATGAAATATACAAATCGGTACCTTGTACAATTTGGTGGGATTATCTTTACTGGTTTCATTCCACCAGTCAACAGCAATTTTCAAGAGGTTACGTTTAACCACAAAGTGAATCTGATCAATACATTCATTCAAGCCATTGTCAAAAAAGTACTTGGAATTTTTCTCCATGACACGATTGTAAAGGAATATATTCCCCTGCTTAATAGAATATATAATGTCCATATAAATATGGAGTTCATAATCTTGTAATAATTTCTTCGGAGGATAAAGTCCTTTGTTCAAGCGAATCGAAATAATACTTTCCAGTAACTTTTTTTTAAAATCTGTCTTACCCTTCCTGGAGTTAGAGAATGCCCAAATGAATTCTTTCTCGGCCTTTTCATAATCCATTTTGTGTAAATATAATTTCCCTAGCTGGTATTTAAACAGAACGATAAAAGATTTGGGTATGTATGCGTAGCCTATATCAGTTGAATTTATTATCTTCAAAAAACTTGTAGTTATTTGCATGTTGTTTAATTTCATACATAACTTTATCGACTGAAACATGAGAATTACGAACCCTCCATGCTTTTCTATATCCCCTTTAACAATTCCAATTTTCCCTCGAATGGAATTTAATACTTCTATTGTGTATTTATTCTTCTCGTTTATGTCTTCATTCTCTTCATTGTATATGTCGTTTTTGTTACTGGTGTGGTACGAGTCCGCCAACGTACTTATGGTGTTCAAAAATGAGCATATCGTTAATAGGTATGGCAGTACCCACAAATTCTCACTGTACATGTGGATAAAGGAAGATAAAAATTTACATCCCATGTTGAGGAGGCTGTCCCAATTGATGCTATTCCTATTGCACAGTGTTTTCATAATAGTATAATGATCAATTATTAACTGTTCATAATTTTTTAAAGCACTTTTTTTTTTTATTTTTTTCCTTAACTCAATTTCTGTTGTTTCGTCGAACACCAGGATGTCTATTGGCAATTGTGTTAACTTAAGGATGGAACTTATTTTGTAGCCGTTGCGCATTCGTACGCAATTCTCCATTTCTTGAAGCAGGTCTTCATAGCTGCGCTCCTTCCGTGGCGGACCTTCTTGCCGCTGCTTCCGCAGCTGGTTGATCTTCCGCGTTATGGCGTTCTCGTCCGGCGGGTTCATTTTGGCGGCCAATCAAATTGAAGCGAAGCGACGCGTCGCGCACAGGTCAGTAGCGACGCGACGCGAACAGAACAGAAGAGAAGAGAAGTGGGTGGTGGGAACGACGCCCTTTAAGCGGTAATGCGAAATTAACCTTGTTAGCAGCCACACGTAAGCGACACCTTGCGCGTTGCACCTTTCTACGTCGCCAAGTCGGAGGCAGTGTTGATTGGTGTCCTCTCCGCAAGCTACTCTCACATGGGCAGCGGCACGTAGCGGCACCACTTACTGGGTTCGCTTTGCCCGACTGGCCAATCGGGGGAAAGGTTGCCACTGCACAGTTGTTTGTGACTTATTCCCTCCCTCAATGGAAGAACTTTCACGCGCGTTGGTAAGAGGTCACATTGGCCAGCAGCCAGGTTGACCAGCAGCCAGGTTGACCAGCAGCCAGATTGACGAGCTCGTCGGTTGCTTCACCTGAGCAAGTCATACCATCGCGCGTGTAACATAATTCCATGTCAAGCGTGCAGAGGGAAAAGGAAAAAATTTTTTTTTTCTCACTATTTGTAGCCATTCCAACAGGGGTCTCCAAAAAAAAAAAAAATATGCGGCGTGTCGCCAAAAATGAGAATTATTTTATATGTGCCTATTAAGGGGGGGATATTCAAGTCGAAGCTGCTTTTTCACTCCAATGTGGTTGAGGAGAAAGTGGCAAATGGGCAAGTGTGGAGAAGCGGGGGCGTGACAAGGCAGCAACGCGGTAAACGGTACACAGCAACAACGCGATGACGCGGCTGAGCCCCTCATCGGGTGCGGGAAAAAAAAAAAAAAAAA
>NW_012192591.1:392365-425232 GCF_000956335.1 Plasmodium fragile | reverse complement strand
AAAAAAAAAAAAAAAAACACATACGTGTCATGTATCATAAGCATGTGCACAGGCAAACGAAAGCATACCGTGGAGAATGAGGAGTACAACGAAAGGGGGGGAAGGGGTGATATAAAACCTTCAGGTGGGATGAACAGGGAGACCTACCACTTCTTGCTTAAAAGCACATCGCCATCGCTATGCGATGGTATGGCATCTGTTCTTACGTCTCCCCACAAGAGGACAAACTCATTTTTTTTTTTATTTTCTCCACGATATGTGTGTAGCATTGTGTCGTCGGCACTGCTACTGTACTACCCAGTTGGTATGACCTCCCCTTCCTTGTTGTTTAAGCAGATGGTGAAGTGGTTGGACTCGGAGGACAACAGCTCGTGGATGCTCTGCGAGAAGGGAGTGGGGTGTGGGGGGGAGTTAGGGAAGTGGAGGATAATTGGCATAAAAGTGGTGACGTGTTGACAACGTGGCGGCGATGTGGTAACGAAGTGCCGTCGAATTGCCTCTAATTCGCTTCGAGACGAATTTTCTCCCTCACACGAACCGCGATGTTGCGGGTGCCGTCCCGTATGCACAGGAAGTCGAGCTTGTATTCTTTGAGTAAAAAGTTTTGTTTTTTTTTAATGCGATTTTTTATCATCCGCAAGAGGTCTTCCAGGCTCATGTGCTTCTTCACACGAACGGGAATGTTCATGTTTAGGTTTCCTGGTAGGGGGTGCGTAGCGGTGGTGAAGCGGTGTAGTGATAACGCTATGAAGTGGTAACGCGGCGGAACTTCCATGGCAGCTACCCCCCCTGGGCCTACCATTCGAAAGGACGAAATTGAAATGGCCTCCCTCCATTCGTCTCCGTTCGTAGAGTGAAATGTTATGATCCTCCATGTTGGCAATTAGTGTGTCCACCTCCCTTTTATCCTTGCGGAAGAATTTTAAAATGCAGTCCTCGAGGAGTTCTTCCGCGATATAGGACACGATCTGAATATGAGTGTAAGATAGGGGCGGGGAAAAAACAATAGTCTTTTTACATGGACATGCGGAGAAGAGGCAGACCATTGGGGGGAACCTCTCCCCTGTGGATGATGAGTCAAGACCCCAATGAATTTGATACACGATCCTATTTATTTATTTTTCCCCATGTTAACCTTTTCCGTGGCTATAAAGGCGATGGTGTTTTTGAGCAAATGTTTTGTGACTTGATTACGCCATTCGATTTGGCTTCGATTGTTCTGTCCGTGGTTCTGCAAAAAAAAAAACAAAAAAAAAAAAAAAAAAAAGCGGGGCGATGAAAAGCGACATGTATGTGTAAATGAGTGGAACGTGTGCATGCGTCGAGCACAAATTGTTTGTTGCAGAAATGTGGAGGAGCGAATTGGGGACTCTTCCCTCCTCCCCCTGCAGTGTACCTGCTCCTTCACCTCTTGGACATTTTTCCTCACAATGGAATTTATAAGACTCCCGGATAACCCGAAGGTGTTTATTTTGTTGAAGATGTGGAGGCACCTGAGGGGGGGGATCGGGGCAAGGGACGATTAAGCAGTTATGTGGTTGACGGTCTCCCTTGTAGGCATGCATAAACGGTGCGTCCGCGAAACAACTGGGGAGAAGTACTGGGTATGGGGTAGATGGACCCACCTGGAGAGCTCGGCCCCGTCAGCCATGACCCCCAAATTGTCCCGCTGAAAATCAGTGAGGTGCGAATACGTTTGTACATTCTGCTCGTGGTTCAATTGCACATCCGTTTTCTTGTGCTCCATTGCCTTAACATTTTCCTCATAGGTAAGCTGAATGGTAGCTTCGTTCACAATTTGTTTGGTCATATATTTTGAAAATCTTTTTATTTCTTCTTCCTGGTAGATGGGACTTGTTTGAGTGTAACTCACTTTTTTTTTTCTCTCTCTCTCTGATATGATTTGTTCATATAAAAAGGTACCATCATTCGTCAAATTCTTTAGTTCTTGATTGGATTCTGTTATTTGTATGCTTTTATCGCTGCACAAAATTTTCTTCACTGGTGATGTAAGATTTTGTATGTACGCATCTACTGTCTGACTTGTTCCAGTGGGGTTGACTTCACTTGGTTTGGCATAAAATTTTTTTCCACTAATGATATAATTTTCCTTTTTATTCTTCCCTTCTGGTGCTCGTTTGGTTATTTCCCCCTTTGGGGGTTTATTCACCTTATCGGCTGCGTGGTTGTGAGGTTGTCTCAACGTTGTGTTGATGAAAGTGGAGTAGATAATCGACTGGACGGTCTCGTCGTCCTTGGCACAAGGACCATCACCTCCAGTGGCTGCGCCGCTACTACGACTGGCTCCAATTATCACATTTTTTTTTGGCCGTTTTTCCAAGAGCAACATTTGACGAACTGCATCTACTCGATCTTCTCCCCCACCAAATTTGACACACCTGTTCATATTTTTTGAAGTCGTCTGATCGTTCATATTTTTGTACACGTAACTTACGCAGTCAATGTTGCTTTTTTGTAGTGTCTTGTCGACGTTGTCCAGGTAGTGTTTCTTTGTCTTTTCTCTAATGTGAGTTTCATTTGGCATGCTTGTGGTGGTTGTCCCGAGTCGCTTCACTTTGTGTCTCTGCCTCGAGTTTTCCCTCATTCCCTGCGCGACCTTCGCTTCGTTGTTGCGGCCATTTTTATGACCGTCTTTTTGACCGTCTTTTTGGCCGCCTTTTTGATGGCCTTCTGGATCACCTTTTTGGCCACCTTCTTGACCTCCTTTTTGATGGCCTTTTTCACCACCTTTTTGATCACCTTTTTTATCCCCTTTTTTGTGGCCATTTTTTCCCCCTTCATTGTCCTTCCCAGTGGTGAGGTCGATCGATTCCCCTGCTGCACCCTGCAAACCCATTTTGTTTTTTTCCTGCCCCTTTTTCTTCCTGCGTCTGGTCGAGAAGGCTCTCTCACTGGAAGAGGCGCGACAGTGATACGTATGTGTACAAGATTTCCTACATTTGTGCGGGAGTCAAACTTCCCCCCCCCTCCCCAGCTGCGCACTCACACACTTGTCAGATTTGTAGAGGCCTCCATGCGGGAGGTCGCCTTGAGAGTATGTCCCTCGATGGGTGCAATGCACACATCTGCGCGTGTGGATAACTCTACTGTTGCGTTCGTCCCTTTTTTTTTTTTTTTTTTTTTTTAGCCACTGCCCCCACCATGTACAGGAACAAATACCAGCCGAACATTTTGTCCCTCCTGCTGAGCGCGGGGTTTTAAGCGTTTTTTTTTTTTTTTTTTTTTTTTTTCCCTTTCCTCCCTTTGTTCGCTTCTGCGCTTCTTCCTTTCTTCGCCTTGTTTGTTTTTCTTCTGACGAGCATCATCCCCCTCCTGTGTAGCGCATTGTTAACGTGGGGCGTCCATTCACGTGTGCGATAGGCGGATTCAAATGTGCAGCACACCGCGAGGAAAAAAAAAAAAAAAAAAAAAAAAAAGTTCGAGACAGGTATGCTATGCCGCTATACCTCCCTGTGCTGCTGCTCCCACCGGGGGACAGACATTCTATAGTCACATTTCATAAAAAGGGGGGGGGGGAAAATTAATGATCATTTAAAATGCTGTAAAATAAAATTACAACCTCTGGTTGCTCAATAAGTGCGAATGGTTTAATATTGACAATTTATGAGGAACAAGAGATTGCCCGTGGACATTTTTTTTTTTTTTTTTTTTTTGGCTACATTGGATGTTGTGCAGGGGGGGGAGAGCAGTGGCCTCACTAGGAGGAAGTGATTTATCGAACATGTGCATACGTCTGTCTACCGTATAGGTGATACATATATGGGATGCCTGGCACAAATGAACAAATGAAGAAAAGACCCCAAGGGTGTCATTCTTTTTTGTCAATCTGTTGAGAAGGAGAAGAAGAAGGGGGTGGAGAAAAAACACAAAAGTGTGTCTCTTTTAACCACCCCTCCTTTAGGATCCTTCATTTGAGCAGGTGAACATACACACCAGAGCGATAACCATGGAGAAAGGGGAAAGCGAAAAGACCGGATACCCCCCTCCCTCAGGTAAGCATCAACGGGACATAGTAACGCATGACCAATTTGCAAACTCCATTTATGAAAAAGAGGGCCAATGGATGAGTGAACCTATGAAGGCAGCGATGTAAATTCTCCTTCCAGTGGAGGGATTTTCCACCACCACCCACAAATGGTATGAACAAATGAGGATGCTCAACGCGCAATGCATAACACGCAACAGGTGAGGAAGAGGAGGAACCCTTTGACGAAGCAGTTAATGGATCTGATGTAGAAGAAAAAAATACAGGGGTTCATATTTATCCTAATAAAAGCACCTATGAGGGTTTTTATGTGCATGGAAAGAAATCAGGATTGGGGAAATTGACCAAGAGGAATGGAGAATTTTACCATGGTAATTAGACACAGATGGACGCCTCGAAAAAAAAAGAAAGGACGTATAGAACGTTACGGCAAGGCCTGATGCGCTCTTCTTCCGTTTTGCCTCATCTGAGGCAATTGAGACAAAACGCTTTGTAATGTTTTTTTTTTTTTCCTGTCTCCCCATATTGTGTTGAAATCCATTTCTCGGGCACCCCGCAAAAAGGCAATTTCCAAAATGGACAGAAGCACGGAGGAGGGTTCCAGCTATACTCAAGTGGAGACTTCTACTACGGAGAGTGGAAGCACAACAAGAAGGACGGCCAGGGCATTTACTTCTTTTCCTCCACCGGGCAATACGTGAGGCAGAGCGGTGCAGCGGCGTAGCAGCGCAGCAGAGTGATAGAGAGACAGAGCGAACATGCAATCAGGCAGACGTTACATGCGCATTTATATTCTTACATTATACCATTTTACACATCACCGCTTACACCTCACCGCTTCCACATCAGTACTTCGGCGAATGGTGCAAGGGAAGCCTCATCAGCGGGGCCTGGATCATCTCCAGCGAAGCAAAATACCTGGGGACCTTTTTTAGGAACCTACCAAAGTTCAAAGGGAAGTTTCTGTTTGCCAACGAATCAAAAATTAACGTCTTTTACGAGCAGACGTTGGGTATTTCCAGTGCGTATGACGGGGGCGCGGAACGCGTGGGGCTACACTGGAGGTCGCTCTAGTGTGTACAAACGTGTGCGTGTGCAGATGCATCGTTGGAGGTGATTATCCAATGTGTTTTCCATTCTGTTTTTCATTCTGTTTTCCAATATGTTTCCCATTTTGTTTCCCTTTTTTTTTTTTTTTTTTTTTTTTTTTTTTTTTTTTTTTTTTTTTGCTGTGCCTGCTGGCCCACCTATCCTTCACGCCAACACAAAACAAGACAAGCGCCCCCCCCCTTGGGGGATCACACGAAAGGGGACTTGCGCCGCCTGCTTTGAATTATATCCCTTTTATAATAAATGACATTTGGGGAGTGAGAAAAAAGAACTATAAAAAAAAATAATTTTTTTTTAAATAATACTGATATAAAAATGCCGAATGATCTTGTAGGAAGTCCTAACCCGCACTGTACACATTGATGTCGCTTGGGGGTTCTCCATTTTTTTTTTTTTTCTGAAGAATATTTCGCACACGCGTTCAAGGGAATGTATTTGCATATTTGAACATGAGGTGTTACTGTCTGCTAGACTGACGTATTCAAACGTATTTACATAGACTAGTACGTGTCCAATTCAACACCATCCTTCCCACGCACTGCCTTACACACACGTGTGCGCTTCTACCACTTCTATCACTTCTATCGCGTCGATGTGTCCGCGTGCACCCCTTTACGCATCGCCAAGATGAATACGAACCACCAAAACGACCCACCCCCCCAACTGTACACGCTAACAATAAGCGATGCCATAAATAGGTATTCCCTTATGGGGACTCGAGACTACCATAGTGGGAGTTTCGAACTGGACCGACATGTTTCAGAGGAGAAGGACGTCTGCAGTTATAGCGATTGGACAATTTTCCAAGACGACACATCTGATGAAGAGGGAGAGTTACAAACGTATACTTCTATACTTCTTGGTAGGTCCCTCTTGTGTCTCCTTTTTTTTTTTTTTTTTTTTTGATCAACCGCAAATGGTGCTCTCTTTGACCGTGCATGTTTTTTTATATCCGCTTGGCTCAGCTTGCACCTGTCCACTTTTATCACCTTTTAGCAGGTGGGACGAATAAACCAATACGCCGAAGGGCCACGGAAGGGCAATATGACCCCTGTGGGTGGAGGGGGAAGATCAAAGGTAAGCCCATCACCCGTTCGAATGGTTCACATATATATTTATCTGTCCACGCTTTACACGGATGAAGTTTCCCTTAGCTTCTAATCCGTAAGGGATTTAAATTAGGGTTCTACTTTTTTCTTTCAACCACTTATATACAAAATCACTCTTTTTTAAAAGGTGCGATGGTCATTATATATACTTGCACGATTTTCACCCCCGTGAAGACTCCCCAAAGGAAAGACCCATGCATGTCCTCCTAAACAAGCATGCTGAACAAGAAGCAGACTGGACTAAACATATTCTTAACATTCTTCTAACCGCGGAGGAGGAAAATAAATCAAAGGACTTCCGAGACATAATGAAAACAATTGAGCATGAGGAGATAAAGGACTTAGTGTTGTATCATTCTAAGGTAGTCCTGTCTGAAATTAAAAATATATATAGAGTGTTGGGGGGTTTAGTGACGGGTAGCGGTTGGGTGGGATGCAAAGGACATTTCGATGTTTCTCCTCGTGAAGAAAAACAATTGCACAGGTTAAGAAGGAACAGGGGGGGGAAAACAAATTTAAGGGTTAAAAAGTGTGACCTATTGAATCGGTACTATAGGAGGCTGTGCAGGATCTACGAGGAGGAGAATTCTCTTTTGCGGCGGTTATGTATGGACAGTCCAGTTGGTCAGGCGAGCGAGGTTCAAGCACCCACGAAGGGAAACGACAGCATAACCACGCAGAACCGTCTCCTAAAATGCGGAATCACGTACCAAGGTTCGTGCATCCGAGTTAGATAAAAAACGCAATCAACTGCAACTCCATTTCTTATAGTAACACTCACAATGACTGAAAAAAAAAAAAAAAAAAAAAGTGTGTGTTCCCTCTTCTTTTTAGCTAAAGTAGGGAGAAATTTTCCGGTCGAGATAAAATCAAAATGGATCCGAGGTGCACTAAAAAGGGCGAGTAAGAACCGATTAAATCTAAAAGGAGATACTCGAATTTTCCGTTTTGTTCCCCATGTGGACATGGCCAAGAAGCAGCTTGACGAGGAATCCCTCGCTGATGAAAGAAGTGGACCCAATGGACAGGAGACCCAAAAGAGTCAAGCAGGAGCTCCAATGATGAGCACATCGACGTGTTACATAAACGCGGAGGAGTCGGAAGTGAAGAGCTGCAACGAGATGGCTGCGTCACATTTTACCAATGATAACAACTGTAATGGTGATACAACGATGGATGTGGACTTAAAAGGGGAAGAGGTGGAATGCACAAAACGGATTACTCAAGAGGAAACATCTATTCGTCAAAATGATGCCCTTGTGGGTGAAGAAACATCAGCGACCAATGTGAACGCGTCAGGTGGGGGAGACACCGGTGCAGATGTAATGGTGAACGAGCAGAGTGAGCAGACAGGTGAAGTACCCGTGGAAGAGCACAATAAGAAAGGGCTGAACGATGGATACGAAAAAAGGGATAACAATCTCATGGTAGCAAA
Source organism: Plasmodium fragile (assembly GCF_000956335.1). Classification (NCBI taxonomy): domain Eukaryota; phylum Apicomplexa; class Aconoidasida; order Haemosporida; family Plasmodiidae; genus Plasmodium; species Plasmodium fragile. The sequence continues at coordinate 417,572 of NW_012192591.1, read as the reverse complement.
CAGTAAGTTGGAACAAATGCATAAATCACATGTGGTTGAGTCCAGTATGGACAAGAAAACTAAGTCAAAAAAAAAGAAAAAAGTAGCAGAAAGGAGAGAGAAGGAAGGGAATAAAAAAAAAAAAAAAATTTTAAATGTCCATCAGACAAATGTAGTTACTGAGAAGGAAGAGGAGAAAACAGGCGATCAACCCCTGGCGGACATCCTAGATAAAGACACAGAAAAGATGAACGAGGGGGGAGTTTTTTGCCAGGAGGTTTACCACGATTGCACTCATTAGTATATGGCATACAATGAAGATAAGGAGTGCTTCTGTTTTTTTTTTTTTTTTTTTTTTCTTTTTTGTGTCATTTTTGAAAGGATGAAAGTTGTCGACAAATGGTTGTATCGTCAATTTTTTGAAATGTTTAAAAAATGAAGCGAAGCTGTTTTGGCTAGCTGTTTAAAAAAAAAAAAAAAAAAAAAAAAAAAAAAAAAAAGATAGCTGTGTGTGTGCACGAAGCCCGTGTAATCTTTACCTTCCATGTGTGTACGTGCGCATTTTTATGGAAGCACTGGTCAAGTGCATAGGTTGTGAGGACCTCATCCGTATCAACGCTGTAGACGACGCGGCAGTGGTGGGAATGATCCTCGTTCTTCTTTCTCCCTGTTAACGCGTGCCACGGAGAAAAAAAAAAAAAACACAACGGAATAACGCAAAAATGGTCGTAATGATGATTTCTAAATGAGTGCATACAAGTCCCCAAGAGATCCGCTCTGAATGCACACGCGAAGAGAAAGAGATCCCTCAAAGATGTGCGCAAGTTCGCGCGCAGGGGCCCGGGAACCCTTCTGGAGGGACATTGCACGGATAGATAGGCTGATTTACGAGTACGAAAAAAAAGTACAAGCTTGTGATCATAAAAAAAGGCAATGCTACAGGCTTCTATCCCTGTGGACCGACTATGACAACTGGTTGAGTGAGACGTGCAAAAGGTATGAGTGGAAGGTACGTGCGCTAAGGAGGGTGCAGACAGGCTCGATGGAAAGTGCCACGCGTCAAGATGAGAAGTGTAGTAGCAACATAAATGAGTGTGCCCCGAGTAGAACCCCATGTGCGGCATCCTACCACTCTAGCTACTTATCCAAATGGACCTCCGTCCAATCTACGGTGGGGGAACGGCTGCGTAAAAAAAGGAAGGAAACAAAATTACGCGGTAGGAAGCTAGCGGGGGAAAAAACAAGGGTGAAAATAAAAGGTCAGAGAAAACCCCAATTAAAGTGTACACGCAGAAAGGATGAACCCTCTAGACGCGGTAATCAAAAGGTGCAGGAAGATTGTGAAGGGGGAAACATAAAGGGGGGGTATTCCCTCGAAGGACTGGAGAAGGGGCAAGAGGGAGGAGAGGAGAACAACGGGGACGACGCGGCTGAACACAATCGGGAAGAAGTATACGAGAATGGAGGTGAACTGCTGGGTGAAGCGAATCAAACGTTAGAGGAAACTGAGGGGGGAAGGGAAGCAGACAGTTCGGAGAAGATTCATCCAAATGAGCAAAGTATGGCTGTCGACAGGGCAGGTGCACATGAAGCACTAGAGGAAGGAAAAATATATTCAAGTCAGGATACAGAAAAGGAACCCTGTCACATGCTGCACAACCCTGTGGGTGAAAAAAATGAGAACAGCTTGGAAATGGTGCCAAGTGATATTGGGGGATGTCCACATACAATGGGGAAAGATGAGGAAGAGGAAAATAACCAATATAACGAATTGGAGTTTTCGGAGGTGCACGTGAGGGAAATTATACTGGAAGAAGGAGACACACAAAGGGGTGGAAGCCCCGAGGGGAGGGAAGACATGGCAGAGGTGAGAAAAAAGGCAGAAAAGAGGAAAAGTACGCGAGGAACGGAGAAAAAGACAAAGGGTAAAAAGGAGGGGCATAAGAAGGGAAATACAGAGGAGAACAGGGCCCGAAAGAGGGAGGGAAAAAAAGCTAAGGGGACAAGGCTGCAGAAGGAGAAGCAGACAATGATGGAGGAGGGGGAGGAAGGAGAAAAGGCACCGGAGCAGAACATGACAAAAGCAACGGAGAAAATGCTGGATGAAGGGAAAGAGATAAAGGTGGAAGAACAATATGATGTTAAGATGGAGGAAGAAAAGGAAGAAAATATTGAACATGAAAAAGAGATAAAGCTAGGGGAAGAACAAGAGACAACGGTAAATGAAGGAAAAGACAAAAATATAGAAGACGAAAAGGAGCAGAAGGTGGAGGAAGTGGAGGAGGTGAAGGTAAAGGAAAAAACGGAAGACGTAATTGAAGTTGAAGGAAATGCCAAATTGGACGTGGAAAAAGAGGCGATGGTGCAAGAAAGAGGGGAAATGTATACGGAGAAAGAGAAGGAGAAGAAGGTGTCGGAAGACTCAACGATTAGGGAAGTCACGCAGCAAAATATCGAAGATGAAGGAGAAGCGAAAGTGGACGCGGAAAAAGACGAACCACGGGAAATGTTAAACCAAGTTGAACAAAAAAAAAGCGACAGTGAAAACGAGCCGGGGAAGACAGCGGAGAACGAAATCGTTCATCATATTCTCAGCGAGTATTCCAACACAATTCAGTACACGAGTTTTCTCGATTACATAAAAAATAAAAATGACCCAGAGTAGGGGCAAAGTGGAGATACGAAGAAACGCCAAATGACAAAATGGAAAAAAAAAAAAAAAAAAAAAAAAAAAGCTAGTCAATCTTGTAAGCAGAATGAATGGCGACGATACCCATGGTCATAGTAGAGTAGGAAATATTTCGAAAAGAGTTCTGGTGCATAAGCTGTGATAACTCATCAGGAGTTAAAAAGGTTTGAATACTCTCCGCCAAGTACTTGTAAGAGTCTTCACTACTTGCTACAATTTTCCCAAGTAGGGGAATGATGTTCATTAAATAAGCATTATAAATCGGTTTCAAGTAGGCACAATTGACCTTGCTAAATTCTAAGCATAAGAATCTTCCCCCAGGCTTCAACACACGATGGATTTCTTTTAACGATTTGGGAATGTTGGTAAAATTTCGAATGCCAAAAGAGAGGGTAACTATGTCTATTGAGTTGTCTTCAAAGGAATTTAAATTTTCTGCATTTTGAATTACCCATTTGATGTTCCCCTCGTAATTCATTTCCTTTGCTCGTTTCATCCCTACGTTCATCATATCCTTATTCACATCGCCCACGATTATTTCGGGGGTAAACCTTGAGTAAAATTTATCAGGATGGTCTTCCCCACCATAGAAACAGCGGCCCTGATTCATCTTCTCCAAATAGTATTTGTACCTTTCTAATATGCGAAAGGCTATATCTCCTGTGCCGCCAGCTAGGTCTAATATTTTACAGGTGGAAAAATTGGCGGAGCTTTCCTGCCCTTCGTCTATTGTTTCACTTGGGTGTGCCCCTTGGTGTCTCGATGCCCTGCCGCTTTGGCCTTCTTCTCCGTCACCGAAGTGGATTCCCTCGTTGGGGGCCGTTTCCCAAAATGCGGCTTTTTCCCCTTTTCTATTCTGACTTACCCAATTTGCCTCACTTTTGTGAATTTCTTCTTGCATTTTGTAGCTATGATATTTTAAAAATAAATCCAGCTCTTTCACCAGCTGGTCCTTCCAACACCGATGCAAGCGAAGACTCATCAAGTCATTCATCAGGTCGTACTTGTTGGACACATGACTGAATAAGTTGTAAACTAGCTTTGACTTTATCTCTTCTGTTACTTTTTTGAAGCCGAAGTTGTACAGCCCTGAGGTGGAATGTGACAGGTGAGGGGGACGGGGGCGAAAAAGAAAAAATAAAGAAAAATGTCAACAAGTGTCACAAAATTTAGAAAATAAAATATGAACAGGTCAGACGAATTGCAGCATTGTATGAGGAAGCACAAAACTGCAAGCACATCTGCACACACTTCTGAAGCGCCTATAAAATAGTAAAGATTCCCTCAGTGAGGATCCCACTCCTAGGGATATAGAGCATTACTTTCTCCGGTGCCAAAGGAGTCACTCCCTGTGCTAAAAGACTTCACTCTTGTCCTTAAAATGGCCCCCAGCCTTTTCTCCCACAAATACCCCCCATGGAGGGAGTTGTAAAACTGTAAGGCTTTCATTGTGCTGCGCTGGTGATGTGTGTGTGTGGAGGGACAGGTGAAAAGAAGAAGAAGAATCTCCTATGAGTTTTATTTTGTAGAGGCAATCCTTAACGTGGTTTCTCAAATAGCTGGAGCCGGTAACGGACACAGCGACATGGTTGAAGGTGAATCCATTCCTTGTCGTGTAACCCTAAAAGCTGCTTCATCAATGTGGCTTATTCGCAACATAAGTGGTAATGTGACGAGTAAGTAAAAAATTTTGGCGTAGAGGAGATAATTCACATCAGGGTACTTTATTTTATTTTAATTTTGTGGACCATAAACCGCCTCAGCGTCAGTTAAAAAAAAAAAAAAAAAAAAAAAAAAAAAAAGGTATTGCCTTCTTCGTGATGAACAAATGGATGGGGAGAAAATGGAAAAAAATCATGGTGCGCATATCACTTTTTCATTTAAGCGTGGCTGGGTAAAGCACAACTCTGACTAGAAATTTACCTATGTATGCTTTGTTCTTTGTTGAACGTTGGAAGGGACTGATGTGTGCTGCGTTATTTTCCCTAGGCTTCCTCTCGCGCGCATGGCAGCAGCACGTTGTAGGTCCCAGCGGGTAGTCCTTGGCGAGAGCGCAGGGAAGGAGCAGCGATAAGAAGCAGCGGTAAGGAGCATACGCTAAGGGCAAAAGCCAAAACGATGTGCAAGGGGTACGAAAAGGCTACACAAACACTATAGAAAAACACCAGGAAAACGCTATGCAAAGGAGCGGAACGATACTGAGACGCCTCGGCGCAGGTACAAACCGGCAGATGGGCAGAAGAGCGAGCAGTGTTTCTTACGGCTACCTAAACCTAAACGTTAATGACAAAATTATGCCCTACGTGGAAGGGTTGAAGAAAAATATAATATACGTTACCAGTTCCAAAGACTGCAAAGCGTACGTGCAGGAAATTCAAAAAAGTGTCCAGGCTGGAAAATTGAATTGTATTGGCCTGGATGTAGAGGGATATAAAATAGGGAGAAACGGCACAGTAAGTCTTGTACAAGTGTGTGCACAGGATGATGTTTACCTGTTTGACGTTTACAAATGTGATAATACGTATTTGTTCATTAAAAATTTAAAGGAGTTGCTGGAAGATCAACGAGTTGTAAAGATTACACATGACTGCAGGGAGGACTGTTCCATTTTGTTCAACCAATATAGCATTAGCCTTAATAACATATTCGACACGCAAGTAGCTTTCAATTTATTTTTGAAGGAAACGAAAAAGGACCTGTATCAAATAAGTTACGATGACTTACTATATAAATGCTTACTTGTACATAATAAGCACAAAATATATTTTCATAAGATGATTTCTCTTGATCAGAAAATATATTTGAAGAGACCCATAGGGAAGGAATTGATACATTATGCCATCCAAGATGTTATATACTTAAAGCCGCTCATGTTGAATTTGGTGGACAGGATACTTCGTGTGTGTAAAGATGGTCAGGCAGGATGTGAGCCATTTTGTGAAGATGACTCGCGCAGCATTGAAAACAGTGATGATGTGATTAGCGAAGGGGTACACAGCAACCTAAGTGAACATAAGGCTAACTTAATAAAGCGTGTTGCAAAGCTTAGTGAGAGGTACATCAAGTATCAGTTTTTAAACACTCATGTTAAAAATGAGAAAGAACTACAGAAGGGAATGATGCTCGATGGCATGATCGTCTCCTGCAACAATTTAAACCTCTATGTCAAATTGAATTTGAGCAGGAGGGGCGTTATAACAAATTGTCTGAGGAACGAGTTCGAAATCGGGGACGTGGTTAAGTGTGTCATCCTGGGGTTTGGCAGTAATGATTACATCAAACTGGGGTTGTACGACCCGTCCCTGTGTGTGGAGACACATGAAGTGCGGCAGTAAAATGCGACGCACTGGTTCCTATCCCTAGCTCTGTGCAGGCCCATGCACACGTATGGAGCAGCACTGGCATTTTTCGCACACGCAACTTTGTATTTGTTAATTCATTTTGTTTGATCGATATGAAGCAGCACGGTTTGATTGTCATTTTTTTAGTTTTTTTTTTTTTTTTTTTTTTTGTCCGTTTTTTGCTAATTTCCCCCGCAAGCATATGTGTGTGTGCTTATTTCCCTGTTTGAAAGTCTGCCCCCTTTGTTGTGAAAGGTCATTTTAGACTGAACACACAGAAGGCGACACGGTGAAGAAGCCCTTCATCCTTTTGAGGAGAAAGCAAACCACTGCAGCAATTGGTGTATTAATATTTTGGAAAAATGGACATATGAACATTTCAACATAACTGTGGTTATATAATGATTGGAGGGGGGGGGGAAAAAAAAAAGCTCCCCAAACTGCCCATTTTGCGTTAATTGCCTAAACTGTTCATATTATTTTTAACAAATTATTGCTGTTCAGGTAAAAATGAGGGAAAAAAAAAAAAAAAATAATCACAAACGACAACAGGTAGTTATGAATGCCGTATGCTAAGCATGTCGCTCTGTGAAAATTGTTGCGATGGGGATACGACGCCTGGGGGAGTTTTATAATTTTCCCACATTGGGCTGCGTTTCACTTTTAGACAACTCCCGTTTGGGCTGAATGGCTAGGGCGACTTTAAAAATTGCATCGCTGAAATTGCGTCCTCATTCGTGCATGCCCCAATTTTTCGCTGCTCAATTTTGCGCGCTCCAATTCTCCACTTGGGCATTTTTTCCCGAAAGCCGCGCATTGCTTAAACGTGCCCGTGAATTATTTTTATTTTATTTTTTTTTTTTTTTGCATGTGTATAAAGCGTAAAAATGATATTCGCACAAAAGAAAGCACACGACAGCCGCGATTTTGTGAGGAACGAAAGAATGAATGGAGCAAGCGCACAGCTCAGCACGAAATCTAGGTGCACGTGTGCGTGCTTTGCTTACATGTGAGTACATCACCGGTGCATGCATGCTTCACCAACCTTCGAGGATACGCACGAATGAGGGTGCGCGAAATGGGGCTACAACTTCAAGGCACGTGCTTTCATTTTCGAAAAGAATGGACATAATTAACTTCTCAACAGAATTGGGGAAGGAACCTCCCTGGTAAAGCTACACCTCGTTTTGTAGTGTTCATGTGGATCTTACTCTGTCGAATTGTATTTCTTTATATTATTATTATTACTTTCTTTTTTTTTTTTTTTTTAACTTTTGTTGCATAAGCAGAGAAGATTGGTGAGTAATCAGACACATTACCATTTTATACGAACTGGTTTTCACCTTTCATGTTAATACTACACACGTTTCTCATTTTTTGCAAAGGCCCCAGGTGTACGGGCGTGTATGTCACACGAGCATTTGGGCAGTATATAAGGTGTGAATTTTTTTTTTTTTTTTTTTTTTTTTATTCCACCGCTATCTGTGCATAATTATTTTTTCTTTGCTTGGCGGGTTAGTGGACTCTACATGAAAGTTACGCAGCTGGGTATTTAAAAATGCGCCCCCGCATTTGGGCAATTTGCGCAACATGCATAACATGCACAACTTAGTTGCATTCGAGATTTTACGCTAGTTCTACACGTACACGGGGTTTTCCTTGACACTCCTTTTGTTTTTTTGTTTTTTTATATATTTGCGGAGGAAAGCGCTGCAACGTCCTCCACACCCATTTACACCGCCTGCCGCGAAACTGATAAGCAAATGCGTGCAGGTCAAATTTGCCTTTTCGATTTCATGTTAGCTTAAACGCTAAGCAAAGTACACCAAGGGGAACAAAGAAGAACAAGAGGAAGAAGTACTTTCCCCGATCACCCACTTGGATTAATACTTTACCTAAACGGGAAATAAAAGCAGCGCACAGAAAAAAAAAAGTACGCATGCAAGGAATGCAGAAGGTGCAAATAGGAAAAAGGAACTTACATAGTAGCAACCCAGCCAACATATATTATTAAGGAAGCTAAAATATAAAACGCCTTGAAAAAAAAAGAAAAATTTATATATTACTTGTTGCGAGGTCGCATCACAGCATTATATGAAAAATAGCCATAAATGTATAAAATTGATATAATTTCCCCCCCAGGTTGATCCCTATAAAAACAAAAAAAAAAAAACCACGTACAGTTGTAGAATACCCACTTCTTCAAACCATAAAAAAAAAAAAAAAGTACATATACGCATTTAGTTACATGCACAAAATTTTCCTAACGCATATCCAAACGGAAGTTAAGGCTTAGAAAGGGAAAAGAAGAAATTCGTTTGTAACCCCAGGGGGTGGGAAAGAGCTGAATTGCAAGGAAAAAATAAACAAAAAAAACAAAAAAAAAAACCCCAAAAAAGCACATATATTTGTATGCACCGTGCATATGTTCATATTTATTTTATAATACGTGCCAAGGTGCACAACAACAGGCATGCATTACCCATTCTACACGTGGGAACTTTACATCGTTGCGCGGACACTGACGCTGACTGTTATTAGGTATGCAATTTATATAAATGATTCACTTTTGCAAAAGTATTTTTATATATGTAAATCAAAAACACTTACCAAAATAACACAAGCTGAAAAAGCTAAACAAAACACGATTTCTTTTTTTTTTTAAAGTATATATGTTAATATGTACGTCATTTTACATTTGTAGAACTTTAAAAAAGCGTTGGAAAAAAAAAAAAAAAAAAAAAAAGCGGAACATAAAACTCATTTGTGTATTTTATTTTTTGCGAGGAGTCACACGGTATATATATATATACACGTGAGTAATCCGAAAATTGAACTATTGTTTGTTTGTTTGTTTGTTTTCTTTTTTTTTCTTTTTTTTTTTTTTTATTGAGCTCGGAAGGGCATTTGAATTTTTTTTGATGAGTGAATACGCTCCTTTTGAGAGCGCCCCTTCGCCGCCTACATCGTGCTGCGACGCGGATAACACCAAACGCGCTTGCGTGAAAGCGGAAGGTGTGCCCTGCGTCCTGCGCCCTGTCGGAGGTGAATACACTTAAGGAGAGGAGTGTGAGAGAAGCTACCCCAAGGGGTACACTTACGCGTATAAGCGTAACGTACAATAACGTGCTTGCGGGCATACGTGTGCAAATTTTTGTGCGCATGATTCCACTCAGAGCTCTTTTGTTAAAGGAGTCCTGCTTGGAACGACGACCTATCGAGACAGCACCGATTAGGACGAATTTGTGTATGGTCTAGCGGGTGCGTCAGTTTTCCCCCCCCCCATCCCCACACGTAATACGAGACAGTCACAATGAAGAGCGGCAGCGAGATTTCTTCCTCCCAGTCGTTAAAAAAGAGCGGAAATGATTGTTTCTTTAATACGTCCCTGATATATGTATTGGCCGCCTGCCTGGCGTCATTCCTCTTTGGTTACCAAGTTAGTGTGTTAAATACCATCAAGGATTTCATCATAATTGAATTCGGATGGTGCACAAATAAAGCAGTTAACTGTGATGAAAGTACGTTGAAGAGTTCCTTCCTGTTGGCATCGGTCTTTATAGGTGCCGTGGTTGGAAGTGGATTTTCAGGATTCCTAGTTCAGAATGGAAGAAGATTTTCGCTGTTAGTAATATACAACTTTTTTATTCTGGTGAGTATATTGACATCGATTACGCATCACTTCCACACCATGTTGTTTTCGCGTCTTCTAAGTGGATTCGGAATAGGACTAATCACAGTCAGTGTACCCATGTACATCTCAGAGATGACCCACAAGGATAAAAAGGGCGCTTATGGAGTCCTGCACCAGTTGTTTATCACCTTTGGTATATTCATAGCCGTGCTGCTAGGAATGGCCATGGGAAAAGTACCAGAAGGAAATGGAGTACAGGTTTTGGGATCTTTTCAGGAGATATGGTGGAGACTTATGTTTTTTTTCCCATGCATTATCTCCATCGTGGGTATCATTCTACTGACTTTTTTCCTTAAAGAGGAGACTCCATACTACTTATTTGAGAATGGAAAAGTAGAAGAATCGAAGAAAATTTTACAAAAGATATATGGAAGTGATAATGTGGATGGTCCTTTGAAGGCAATTAAAGATGCAGTGGAACAGAACGAGGCAGCGAAGAGAAGTTCCATTTCGTTAATGAGAGCGATGCAGATTCCTTCCTACCGCTATGTCATCCTGCTAGGTTGTATTCTGTCCGGTTTACAACAGTTCACGGGTATTAACGTCTTGGTGTCCAATTCGAACGAACTATACAAAGAATTTCTGAGCAAAGAATTGATAACCACCCTAAGTGTGATAATGACTGTAGTTAATTTTTTAATGACCTTTCCAGCGATCTACATTGTGGAGAAGTTAGGAAGAAAGACTTTGCTCCTTTGTGGATGTGCAGGAGTTATTCTTGCCTTCTTACCTACTGCCATAGCTAATCAGATTAATAGCACTTCCGATTTCGTGAAAAAACTTTCCATCGGTGCAACTTTCGTGATGATAATTTCCTTTGCCGTTTCGTACGGACCCGTGTTGTGGATTTATTTGCACGAAATGTTCCCCTCAGAGATTAAGGACAGCGCAGCAAGCTTGGCTTCTTTGGTCAACTGGATGTGTGCTATCATAGTGGTGTTTCCATCTGACATAATTATTAAGAAGTCCCCCACGATTCTGTTTTTCATTTTCGCTGGTATGTCGATTCTGGCCTTCCTTTTCATCTTCTTCTTCATTAAGGAGACAAAGGGCGGCGAGATTGGAACAAGTCCATACATCACCATGGAAGAGAGACAGAAGCATGTAGGCAAGTCGGCCGTGTAAGCAGTGCAGTCGACAAGGGAGGAAGATCTGTGAGGAGCACTGATGGGGGAAGCGCATTCGATGCAGTTGCATGGATGAATCTTTCAGGGGTGAGCTGGAAAAAAAGAAAAAAAAAAATGTGTGCAAAATTGCTCAACACGCATGTTTTTTTTTTTTTTTTTTTTTTTTTCGTTGTTGTTAATTGTTCGGTGGTGAGAAGAGAGAACAAGCGCAGCGGGAGCGCCAAAAACTTGTGCAGCGGATTGGTCCCCAAGTGCCCGCCTTCAAGTTTGTGAGCAAGACAGCGTGTGCGGATGCATTTCAACTAAACACCAAGATAGAACAACAGATGGATAATATGGCATGTCAACAGATCAAGAAGATGACGCTTGAGCACAGCACCCAGCTAGCGATACTGTTTTTTTACACCCCCTTGAGAAAAAAAAAAAAAAAAAAAAAACTATACAGTTATCTAGCGAAAAAAAAAAATAAAAAAGAATGTAGCATAGGAATGTGTGTGTGTGTATGCATACTGGGAACTCCCTTTTTTTTTTTTTTTTTCCTTTTTTCCACCTGCGTAGATACATATGCATAATGTGTATGTGTGTGCGGGTCATTTCCCTCTTTTGTTTGTTTTCTTTTTTTGTTTTCATTTCGCATAAACCGGGTGTATCTCCATCAACCAGTCGTCAGTAATTCATGTAGGCAACGTGGTGGCCTTACCCGTAAGCGTCTCATAGGGCTATTTTCACGCATCAGTGGGAATACTCACATTTAGGTCGAACACCCAATCGAGCATGCGCCTCGGCGTTGTGGTGTCTTAATATCAGTTGGTAATTTTGCAGGGCGACTTTTATCGATCCCCCCCTTTTAGGGACCTTTTTAAAGGTGTGTACAATGCGCACGCATTTGTGTGGTGGAGAATTGGAGGTGCGGCCGGTACGGCCATGGCTCCTCCAGCAAGCCTCTCCTCATGTAAGAAATGTAACCCAAGAGTACTCTTCTCCCAGCGTGCATTTGTTCCACCCCTAAATGGATCGCGCGCAAATTGGCTGGTTGGGTCTCAAAGTGTGAAATAAGGGGGAGTCCCTTCCCAGTGGGTACTGTCGTTTAGAGGGATCATTTCAAAGGGGCAGGAATCCCTACCAAATGGAAATAAGCAAACTGGTGTGACATGTCATGCAGAGATGGCTTCTGCCGCCGCGGACGGCAGCGGCAAATGTGGGGACGACAACAAGGTGGTACAGCCCCGATGCGATTAAAAAAAAAAAAAAAAAAAAAAAACATGCGTGTTGAGCAATTTTGCACATGGGCTGGGGTCGTCGTCGTCGTTGCCACGAAGAACGCACTTTCGTGTCAAAGGATGGGTGATCGTTCTTCCTGCATTGACAATCGTGTTTAACCATTATCGTGTGTGTTACCGTATACGCGTTATATATATATAGAATACCCACCAAGTGAAAGGGGAAAAATTAATCCACCAAGGACAGCAGCGGTGAGGAAAAGAAAAAAAAAAACAGCCAAGTGGAGCAACTGTCGGTCGCTCCCACCACAACGTCATGCGCCTAATATGACATGCCCAAGCACCTACTGGTCAAAGGCGCAGTGTACCTGGCGGCACTGGCCTGGTTGAGCAGCGCGGGCATACCGGGACTTCACAAATGGGTGATTCAAAACTTCCCCAGTTGCGTACAGATAGTGGAGAGAAACAGCCTTCTGGACGTGACGCACTTGAGCAGGAGGAACTTTGGACATGGAAGGGAACATAAAAAAGGAGGCCGTGATTGGAAGAAGAGACCAACAAAGATCGGGCATGTGGATAATCTTTTATTTGACATGAACCAACTCTTACACAAAGCGAACGTCCAGTTTGTTAACGATGAACAATATTTTTGCAAGCTCTCCTATTTAATAAGAAATGTGTTGAGGAAGTTTCCCCCGCAGAAAAACATCGTGTTCGCCATTGATGGTATTTGTCCTTTTTCTAAACTGAAGCTACAAATTAAAAGGAGAGCAAAAGCAAAAAAACTCAAGGATGGACACAACTCAAATGACATAACATGTGGAAGTCCCTTCATTCAGAAAATATCAAAATTTCTTCAAAAATTCGTAACATTTTTAGTATCCCTGCCAAAGTATAAACATATAAAAGTGTACGTTTCCACTGACAAGGAGGTGGGGGAAGGAGAACTCAAACTAATGAATTGGATCCAGAACTATGTAGGGGGGAGCCGCTCGTCGCATGAGGGGGATAGCAGTTGTGTCGGTGCCCGCAGTGCGGCAGACGAATCGTTCGTCATCGTGGGGGCAGATGCGGACCTTCTCCTTCAGTGCTTAGCTTTGAAAGACGTGCGCAATGTGTGTGTGTACACGTACCAGACTTTCCTCGTAGATGTGGGGGCGTGGGAAAGGGAGAAAAAGAAGGAGGACTACCTCGCTGGGTTGGCTCTCCCAAGTGGAAAGAAGCCAAATGGAGAAACTGACCATATGGACACCTCCACTCCAAAGTGGAAAAGGAAAAAAATAAAAGTCCTGTACAACCTAAACACATTTACCAACCTCTTTTGGATGAAGTACCCAAGCGCCATCGACCAAATTAGACGAGACTTGCTCATCCTCTTTATCCTAAAGGGGAATGATTATTTGCCCAAAATCAGGGAAGGTAATTTTTCCACTTTTTTTGAGGCCTATTTTAACATGCTGGACAGGGAAATGCATTTAGAACAAAATGGGGGCAGTCCCTACGGAGGACTTTTGACAAAGGAGTATGCTCTTAATGGGCCACAATTTTTAAAATATTTAAATCAAGTACATAAGCTAGTGAGCCTCCCAACGTATTACCTCCAGAGATTCAGAGATGCTGCAAATGAGGGTGATAATATTGGGGGAACAAAAACGCATGATGATGATGAAGGAGGAGGAGGCAGGGGGATGTTCAAAGAACACATGTCGTACCTCCCACTATCTCTCCTAAACGAACTGATCAGCAAAAGGAAAATAAACAAAGACAATCTGCACATTGAGGTGGAGAAGGAACAGGGATCCGATTTGTTCAGGTGCACCATGACACAGTGCTACATGGACGGAAGGACTTCCACTTATTGTGGTTCCTCTAGGAGGAAGAAAATTGCCATGCACCTTGCCTCTCATGATTATTTGGAAAGCGAATTCCCCTCATGCATGCGCTTTGTTGATTCGGGCCTCCTCAGGAAAATTGTCCAAGGGGGGGAGCAAACAGGACCCACCCAGGATGAAACTCTAAAAGAAAAAGGAGAATCACCACCCGAAAGGGAAAATGGAGAAATTCAAGGGGAAGTCCAACGTGTGGATCAGCCATCTGAAAAAGAACAAATGAGCAATCTCACTGTTGAGGAAGAACATAGCCAAACGGAACACTTCTTGAAAACCTTTTATGTGCAGAATTGTAGAGGGGAAAAAAATTTCCAGGAAGAAATGAACAGCTGCGAGAACTACATCCAAGGGGTCCACTGGTTAGTCCAGATGTACACACAAACGTGTTGCCTCAATTTTAACTTTTTTTACAAATACGCCACAAGTCCCTCCCTCCTCAGCTTGTACTACTTCCTGTCCGGGGGGGCTAGCGAGGGTGAGAAGGGAACCGACACAGAAAAGGATGATCGCGCAAACGGAGAGACAAACATCCTGCAGAACATCAACCTCAACGTATTCAGAAACAACCAGGAGTATCACAACTTTATAAATTTTTGCGTGGGGAAGTATGGACGGGGGGTTGAGCAGGAAGAACAAGAACCCCTTCGTCAAGCGCCCCAACAACATGACTTCGAAAATATATACGACATCCTGTTCTGCAGAAATGCAAATGTCGTCATGAGTAGGATTAAGAAATTGAACCAACAGTTAAAAGGAAACCTCCACATAAGGAAAGAGAATGTAAAGTACTACTGGGATGTGTATGCAAGTAGGCTGAAAAAATATTGCAAAATGATTTTTTACAAAGGGAAGAAAATATATATTGCCAAGTTTGCTCTCTTCCGGATTGCTCTCCAGAATGAGGACTTGCACAATGGGACAGGTGAAGGTGGGGGCGAAATACCTTCACGTGGATTCAACATGCCCAGTCGTATGGGCAAGACGCGTATCCATAGCTGTAACGATAGAGGGGAAGATTGTTCCTTTCTATATGGTGGCGGGAACAATCCGAAGAGGACACACAAGAGGGGCTTCTGCACGAGGGCTATGGGCGCGTACCCAGATGAGGTAGACCAGTTTTTTAGGGGGACCCCCAGAAAGGTGAAACGAGTTATTCACGTGAAACGGTTGAGACGGACCAATGTTGTTTTTAGGTAGGGGGGGGACCACATATATTGTCCTTCGTTAGGGCAATTTGTGTTCGTCTCGGGATTCTCCAAAATGTTGTGCATCCCCTTGTGCGGTTGCCCGCACACATGTTTCTATATAACTCCCCGGTTGTAACATCGCTCGTGCGTTCCTTTCCTTTCCTTTTTTTTTTTTTTTTTTTTGGTATCCTTTTTCGTCACGAACGTTACAACAATTGCGTTCGCAGGGCTGCTTCAGCACGAGGGGCGTTCACATAATTCTCACTTCCACCTCACTGCCCTAGTGTGCCCAAAGAAGTGCCCATTTTCCTTTCCCACCCCGTTCGAACAAAGAGTTGCCAAGGCACATCCGTGTAAATACCTCTCCAAACAAATGTGGAAACCCTGTCCCTCTTTCCGCACAAAGAGTTGATTCCCAAACAGATGTTTTTTAAAAATTCCATAATGGTGCTATAAAGAATGAGAAAAAGTGCCAAGTGAAGCAAACTGGAGCAAACTGGTGAGAAAAAAAAAATTAAAACAAAAATTCCCCTGTTGAAGTGAACAAATTTCCGTTGCTAAACGAACACTTTTTGGGAAAATAGTTTGTCATGCGAGAGAATTGCAAGGATGCAACTGTGCTAGATCTGGCCACGTGGCGCACACGAAACAACCCAACCAGGAATTAAAGTCGACGTCGCGAAGAGAGGGGCCTCAAAATAATTTCTCATCGTTTTGTTTTGTTCCCCCCAATGGAAATATCCCCATGCGGAAAAAGTGTACAAAATAAATATAGGAAATAACATGCCTGTGCCGATGGGGACGTATTTTATGCCTTTGTTTGGGTACTACCCAAATGTACTCATAAATGCATAATGATATGTTTCACCTTCGCATGCGGCTTTCCCCTCCACACCCCCCACAACGCCAAAACGAATAGTCCACTCTACATTCCATTTTTTTTTTTTTATACCACATTGTTGAAAGGGGTCGTTATACATATATATATATAAGGAACAACAACGCACCGATGAAGTGAGTAGAAATTTGTTTCTATCCCGTGATAGATTGTGTTGTAGTGAACCATTTTGTAAGTGGAATGGAAGAGGCAAATTTCTTGTTTTGTTTTGTTTTCTTTTTTTTTTTTTTTGTCGTAAATATTATGAACGTTCAGGCAGTTGTGGCTAATTTTTGGTGGTAGTCATAATAAAAAAAAAAAAACAAAAAAAAGTTATCATTTTGTTTTTTTTTTTTTTAAAAAGCCGAAGGGTTGTGTTTTTTGATGTTCACGATTTGGGATGGACTTGTGGTGGCGTTCGTTTCTTTTTTCCTCTTTTGGGGGTATTTAAGCGGCAGTTTGGAGCGCTTACACGAGGTAGCAAAAAAAAGGCAAACGTAACCCATCGTGGAAACATCGCTTCTCTGCCGCTTCCCTGCCGCAAAGATGGACGCGCTACTCGGCCAGCTGGAGGATGTCGAGCCAGACAACATCCTCAAAAGCGCGGAGGAGTTCAAAAACGATAAATCGGAAGTGAAAGTAAACCTGTCAATTGGAGTGTGCTGCGACGAGAATGGACAGCTGCACATATTTAAAAGTGTCCTGGAGGCAGAAAAATTAGTACAGGAAAGGTACAAGGAAAAACCATACTTGTTAAGCAACGGGACGAAGCAATTTTCCTTGTTAACGCAGAAATTGATCTTTGGAGAAAATTCAAAATATATAAAGGAGAAAAGAATATGCACAGTTCAGGCAATAGGAGGCACAGGAGCCATGTTCATAGCTCTGCAATTATTTAAAATGCTTCACATTCATGACATATGCCTAATGAACAGGCCGTATATAAACCACATAAACATGATAACGTCCTACGGATTTAAAGTTAAGTACCTTTGTTTTTTTGAAGAGAAATTGGTGAATATAAATTATGATGCCTTTTTATATGATTTGCGAAATTTGGAGGATGGATCTGTTATCATACTGCAGGTTTCCTGCTACAATCCATGCAGCACAAATATTGAGGCAATTTATTTTGACCAAATAGCAGAAATTGTTTGGAAAAAAAAACACATAATTGTCTTTGACGTTGCTTATCAAGGATTCGGATCCTCCAATTTGAACGATGATGTGTCCTTAATTAGAAAATTTGAAGAAAGAGGAATATCCTTTGTCGTGTGCCAATCGTTTTCGAAAAATATGTCCCTTTATGGTGAACGAGCTGGGGCATTGCACATTATCTGCAAGTCCAAAGAGGAGAGAAAAATTGTGGCAAATAATCTTCGCATCATTACTCGCAAATTTTACACCTCCCCCACGGTTCACACAAATAGAATTGTTTGCCAGGTTTTGGAAAATAAGAAATTAAAATCTGAGTGGATAAAAGACTTGCGGGAATTATCTGAACGTGTTCATAAGAATAGAATCCTCTTTTTTGAGAAAATGGAATTTCACCAGAAAAAGTTTGACCTGCATTACGACTGGAGTGTGTATAAGAAGCAGAGAGGGATTTTTTCTTTCGTCCCACTATTTGCTGAAATTTGCGACATGCTGAAGGAGCACCACGTCTACATCATTGACAACGGGCGAATTAACGTGTCTGGCATCACGGCCCACAATGTGGACTACGTGGCCGAGAAGGCGTGTTTTTGCCTGGCGGTCAAACGAAGTGGCCAGGCGGGGGACATACAACAGAGCTGAAGATATTTTTAAATACCCCTTCATGAGAGGAAGGGGAAAAACCCATTTGAAGGAGAACCTCTCCCATCCCGGCGCGGTACCCTTTTTCGAATCGCGGGGGTGTGTGCAGTAGAAGGGAAAACAAGGACGCATCATTCCTGTGTGTGTCTTTTTGCCCTCCTTTATTTTTTCATCCCCCAAAGAGGTGTACCTCTTTTTTTGGGAACATTTGTCTGCACGTGAATTATGCACATGAATTATGTACACGAATTATGCACACGTGGGGGCAGAAGGAGATGTGCATCGCGCAACATATTGGCCTCTCCAAACCAGTGCGCACAGATAATATAGTGATGAAACGAAAAGGGAAATCTCGTCCCCCCCCTCTTTGAACAAATAATGATCGTGACATTTGCTGCATTTTGCGAAACAGTCTCGTTTTATTTAATATACGCTTGATCAATTTAGGTGATATTACTTATTTATTTATTTATTCCTTTTTTTTTTTTTTTTTTTTTTTTTTTTTTTTTTTTTTTTTTTTTTTTTTTTTTTTTTTTTTTTTTTTTTTTTTAATTTGAGGTGTGTATTTTTTCCTCTCCTTTTGTCCAGTTTGTCTCATCATCGCAACTAACCATTCGTGACATAAAGTAGAGTTTGTACTTGCGGACTGCTGTATGCGCAAGTCCGTGTGACGTGGAATTATTAATTTGGCTGCACTTTTGCATTTGTCTGAGTTCCTCCATTTGGCTTCTTTCCATTTGAGGGCCAGGCTTGTGGTCTGAAAAAGTGGACTAACATTCCCGGTGGGGAAACGTGAACGTCGTTACGCTCTGGAAACGCCTCCAACCGCCGGGAAAGCATTTCATTAGCGGGAAGCTCCCCAAAGGCTGTGGAGTCTACCACAACAGGACACCACCCCCAACCCCGTGAACTTAAAAGATAAACAAACGGGCAAAAATGAACTCGGAAAATTTATCGCAGAATTTGAAGAAGCATATGCAAAGCTTATTAATAAGGGTAAACTGAGGGAGGAGTGTAATGGGTTCACACTGTGATGTAACCAACTCATATGGGGAAGACTTCTCCCTTCCTCCTATCGCCAAACCGTCCATTATTCGAAAGTTAAAAAAAAAAAAAAATTGCTAACCGATAAATTTCCCAGCTAAAACAAAACCTCAAACTGACATGTTTTGTTGTTTCTCCCCCCCGCCCTGTATGCAGAAATCAGACATATCCTATTACAACCAAAACAACATCGTAGATATCATCACCGGGGTTCTGGACAAATATTCAGATGCGAACACGAACGAAATTAACGTCGAAGTGGGTTCCTTTTGGAAGCAGTTCACTTGTTTTGTTTGGCGCCGCTTCGTCTTGTTTATTTCTTTTTTTTATTTTTACTCCACGGGAGAATATGTGATCCGTATGGCACATTAACCTACGTTATCGTCTTTTTTTTTCTCGTGCCCACCCGCAGAATGCCATAAAAAATATAAAAGAAAATTTGGACAAAAGCTTTGGAGCCGGCTGGATATGCCTGATTGGGGAGTCTTTCTCTTTCAACATTTCGGCGAAGGTTAGTAGGGCGCGCGCGTTTCTGTGAGGAAACTGCGTGACGTCCTCATGTAGTGGCTCACCGATTACGCTCCCCTTCTACACCACTGACATTCCACTGACATGCCGCTGATGCACCACCCCGCAGGAGAACTCTTTCCTATTCTGCTTCTATCAGGGCTATTTAGCTATCGTGGTGTATAAATGCTGAGGCGGGAGCAGGGGAGGGGAAGACAGGAGTGTGTGTGGGCTCTCTGGGGTGAAAGAAAACACCTTAAGTGAGCATTAAAGGAAGGTCCTTTGGGAAGCAGGGAAGTGGCGTAGAGGAGGCAACAGGAATGAGAACACGCATAACGAGATCTTTGATGGTACGCCAATATATATATACATATATATATACATACATATATATATATATAACGATGCGCGAGAGTGACCCATTGTTGGAACACAGATATGCACAGAAACGTGAAGACAAGTGGACGGGAGGGGACGGCCCTCTCCTTTATCAACACAAAAGACATGAGTAAAGTTGGTGCAGGAAAAAATATAACACAATTAAATTTGGAAAAGTGTGAACAGGCATCCATTTTACTTGATAATCTGAGCACATTTGATGAGATAGGTGCGTTGGAAGAGGGGCGATGTTATAAGGACAACCCAGCAAATCATGCGTCTTTATTTAATTGGCAAAGGGGGAATGTGCAGGGGGAGAAGGAAAAGTCCCCCTTGCGTGCAGAACTGACGGAAGAAGATTTGATCTCAGATTTTTATAAATATGTAGGTGTGCCTGGGGTTGCCTCTGGGTGGATTCCCTACACGAAGGATGTCCCCAGAAGGGAAGAAAACATAAGTTACTTTTCCAACATGGAACGTGGTGAAGAGGTGCCAAGAGAGAGTTACAAAAGGGGGCAAAATATAACACATTCGCAGAGAAGTGACTCCATCACAGCGCACTACAACGGGGAAATACAAACGGCGTGTGGTAAAGAGGCAAACAATGTTAAGGAAAAGAAAAGGACCAATGCAAATAAATACGTGTTCAATTTAAGGACAGCTAAGAAAGAACTGATCAAAGACAAGAAAGGAAGTTTTAACAATACAGAAAAGACCATTACGTATGTAAACAAATGCGATAGGGATGTGATAAATTTTCAGAAGGAAAAAAAGTTGAAGGAACAAATACGGATGCACGAGGAGGAAAAGGAGAAAATCAAAAACAGCTTTGAAGACATTATAAAAAACATAACAGAAAAATATGAAACACAGGAAGAAAAAAAAAAAAAATTAATAACAAACATTTATAACAGGTATATGAACATGCGAAATGAGTTTAACAAAATGAAGAGTATCACTGAAAATGTGAAATCAGAAAATAAAAAATTTAAAGAAGAAGTGGACAGATTAACTGCTAACCCTGTGGAGAGGACCCTCCTCAATGATTATAAAAACAAGCTACAAAAATACATACTGTTAGACGACTTTAAGGGGAATAAGATTCAGGAGTTGGAGAGACAAATACAATCTGTGCGCACCTCCGCAGAGGCGCTCGCCAAAAAAAACGCATCTCTGGTGGAGGACAAGAAACGCTTACTTAAGAACAGTGAAAATTTGAAGAGGGATAATATACAGCTGCAAACGGACTTGGAAAATGCGAGACGGGAAAACCAGCAACTCAGAGATGAACTCTTTTACAAGGACATGAAAATGAACTACCTGGTCACCATTTTGAACGTGCTCGATGAGACTATCCTGGGAGATGGTGGGTGCAGAGAAGTTCAAAGGGGAGGAGTGGCTCAAAGGCGAGGAGCGACGCAGAAGGGGGGTGCCATTCAAAAAATGAACAAGAAAATATTAATCAAATCGATCGTCCAAAAAATAAAAGACATAAATAAGAAAATGCTGAAACAGGAGGAAATGGTGGGAACGTTACAAAGCAAAGTGGGGGTCGTTGAAGAGGAGACCTGCGCAGAGGTCATCACACGGAATGACACACACGAGGAGGGGGAAAACCAAAATGAAAATCGCAAACTACTAGAAGCCTATTTCAATTGCAACAACTTTATTCTGAACGAAAGTGCACGGGACGTGACCACGGGGGAAAACATACATGCAGCCTTTTTTGTGAATGGTGGTAACGCGGGGGGCAAAGCTTTTAACCACTGTACAGATCAGCTGGACCAAGTGGGAAACGACCCCACCGCTGATGTCTCGGTGGCGGGGGCAGACGGAGCAGAAGTGAACAACGGCGCGCAGTAGAGATGAATAAAGGCGCAGCACAAATGGCATGTCGTAGGAGGCACCATGGCCTCTCTCCTTACCACCACTTTAATAAAAAAAAAAAAAAAGACCACAATTGTTTGTTTCTTTTGCGCCTCTAAATAGGTAAAGTTTACTTTTTTGTGTGTTTAATTTTTAAATTTTTTTTTTTTTTTTTTTTTTTTTAAATTGACTTACACCCTTGGAGGAGCGTGTGCAGGGGAGTATATATATGTACGTATAAATGCACACATAAAAATCAAATTAACTGGTGAACATGTGGGTCTATATCTACATGTGTGAATTATGGGGGACGGGCATCACCGGCCGTTCACCTGTGCAGGGTCTTTTGCGCGCGGTGTGGGGGGCACGCAAAGCGCACATGAACGAGAACATAAACATAAGGATACGCATAATGATACAAACACATACTCATATATGCACACATATATATACATATGCACGACGCGGGGGGGGGGGGAGGGCAAGACATAAACCCTGTAAGAGAGGTAACCCCTCTTCAATATATACACACGCAAAAACGTTTTTAAAATTAAAGCTTTATCGAAGTGGTAATTATGAAGGGAAAAAAAAAAAAAAAAAAAAAAAAAAAGGCATAAATCTCAGATGTTTTTGTTTTTCTTAAAAAGGAGAAAGCTTTGTAAAATTTTATAAATAAACATTAAATCTTATACACAAAAAAAAAAAAAAAAAGACAAAGAGAAAGAAGAAGATGAAAAAGATGAAGAAAAAAAGCTATAATAAACCAAGTTGGACAAAATTGAGAGAAAGTGAGAAGAATAAGGAGACGTGAAATGAAACCTGCTGCAGCCAGCGACTGTAACTGTCGCAACAGTTCGGGGTGGCATGATTTTTTTCTCTTTCGTTAAAATGTCAGGGTGCGAGAAAGGAATAAAAAAAAAACACATTATTTTGTTTTACTTTACTTGGCTATATTTTTCTTCATTTACTTTTTTTTTTTTTTTTTTTTTTGGAATTTTCCTCCTGCGCGGGTGAAGGGTGGAAAAAAGGAAATCGGGCCGATGTGTACTCGGGTTTCACATACATTGCGCACATGCGCTGACAAACACAACTTGGTGTGTGATGGGGGGGGGGGGCAAACTAAAGCTTCCACTCTTCCTTTCGCTCTCGTGAATCGGTGTGTTTGCATCACTCCCCGTATGCACCATTCGTTTTCGTTTCGCTTCGTTTCGTTGGTTTCCTTTTTTTGTCTCTACTCGTTTTGCGTTGGGTAGGAAGACGTGGGACTTACCTCGATGATCTCTTGAGCTAACAAGTTAGCCTTTTCCGTTGTTTCCTTCAATTTTGTTTCATCCTGCTTTTGCTTCTTCGCCTGGTTCTTCAACTCATCCTTCTTCTTCTTTTCCTCATCCGCCTTTATTTTGTTGTGGTGGAAGATGCGGTATGCGTCGGAGATGATGGTTTCGCCTGTGCGGTGTGAAGGGGTTTAAAAGGGTTAGCAAACGACACGTCACAGAATGCTGTGTGTCATCTATCACATGCAGTGGACACACCCTTCGTATGTATGTGTGTGTATGTATGAGGCGGTGAATCCCGTGGACATTTCCACCAGGTGCAAAAATAAGCAAAGGCATGGTGACACCCCTCCTGCACGTCACCGTAAAGGGAAGGGGTGTATCTCTGTTTTTTTTTTTTTTTTTCCTTTTCCTTTCTTTTGTATTACCCCATCTTGGAGATAAGCAGTTGGCCTCATAAATGATCAAATTGAATTCTTGTAAAAACTCTTCACATTGCTGCAGGGAGGTGCCAAAAAAAAAAAAAAAAAAAAAAAAATCACATAAGTGTACACAGTTACACATGTACAAATATGCGTATATAACGAATTGGGCCTGGCCACAGTGACGTAGACAGGGAGAGAGTCTCGTTTTTTTTTTTTTCCACTTACCCCGTCCAGCTCCTTGGACATATTATCATCGATGTAGTAGTTATTGTATAAGCGTTGCTTTTTATTTTTGTCTTGAAATATTTTATTGCATATGGGGAGGAAGTAGATGGCCTTCTTTAGCAGTAGCACCTTAAGCTTGACGATGTCCTCAGTGGACAATTTTCTTTGCGCAGGAAGGGGAGGGGGACAAGGTGTTGCATGTGTGGGGGGGGAGGGGGAAAGAAGTAAGACACTCGAACTGTGAGCCGCTCACACTGTTAGCGGTGAATGGACACGAACGTACCTCATCCAGTTGAGGCTAGGATCACAGGGCTCGCTGTCCTTGGCGTACTGCTGGTCATTGTAAATGTCGTCCAGCAGACTCTCCAAGTATTGCTCGTTCTGTTTGTCCACCTCATTTGAGTCTGAGTTCAGCTCCTCCAAAATGTCTGTGCTATAATTGACTTCAATCTTCCTCTCCGTTTTGAGGTAGTACTTGTATTTTTCGATTTCATATTTCTTCGTGAAATTCTCATATGCACAAAATTGTTTATTTTCATATCTTAAACAGTTAAAAAATTCATTTCTTTTATTTTTTTCATGAATAAAGGTGCACACGCTTTTATATATAAAACAAGAAAATGCGATGAACGGAATTATAACAAATGTGAGATATAACAATATCATCTTTTTTACTGGGGAGGTCGTAAAAAAAAAAAAAAAAAAAAAAAAAAATTAGGGGACTTGTTTTTTTTCTGTGTGCATGCAAATCAGAACAAATTCGTTTCTTGTTTTGCCTGTGACATAGTTGGCCAACCAGTAGAGAACTCTGAACGGGGGGAAAACTACAAAGGAGACTAACAAATGGGGCTACAGAGAGGCGCTGTAGAATGGCAGCCCCAACAGCGCAGAGGCAGCATGTGCTGGATTATACAAAAAGAAGAACTGGCATGAAGACCAAGGGGTGGTGCGCAAAGCTACAAACGCAAAAAAAAAAAAAACAAAAAAAAACCCTAGTATGGCATAACGCTAAAGCCTGGAACATGCAAGGGGCAAAAATCACACCGTACAAATGGCCCCACCAAAGTAGGATGCGGGAACATAAGCCTAAAAGGAGAACAGAGCTGTAGGATTGCACAAATGCATTACTCTGCGTAACAGGGTAACTGCGCAACTACGTAACTACATAACTGCATGATCGCGTAAATGGAATTAAATTATACGTGGTACGAATGGGCAAAACACAGCAATGATAAAATGCGAAACGATTAGAAAAAAAAAAAATAATTAAAATAAAAATAAAAAAAAACTGACGCAATGAAGGAAAGCTTTTTCGATTTTTTTCAACTCTTTGCAGTTTGAGCAAATTTGTTCAAAGTTGAAATGCATTTTTTTTTTTTTTTTTTTTGTTTTTTTTTCCTCACAATGTGCCGCAAAATAACACCATAGATTCGCCCAGGGGGGAAAACGAGGGGCACAATTTATTTTATGCACACCGCATTATAAACGAGTACATAAAATAAAAAGGGCCAAGATAAGCTAAACTATAAGCGGCGTACATTCTAAAACCGTTTTATGGAACAAAACAAAAAAAAAAAAAAAATACACAAATGCGTGCAGGTGAGGGAAAATATTAACAGTTTTATATCTCCTTTTCTTTTATTTTATTTTTTAATTTTTTTTTTTTTTTTTTTTTTTTTTTTTTTTGC
>NW_012192591.1:376287-386729 GCF_000956335.1 Plasmodium fragile | reverse complement strand
TTTTTTTTTTTTTTTTTTTTTTTTTTTTTTGCGAACGCGCTGAGGTAACCAAGTACCACCACTTTTTTCTTTTAACTGGTCAGGCATTTAGGTTATTAGAAAAAATCGGCGCATGGATGTATTTTTATTCTATTTTTTTTTTCTTCCCAAGGGATGCCTCTGTGGACCGTTTAAAACCCTGTTCCTCATTTTTTTTCGCACCATGTTTGAAGCTGCGTAAAGGACTGTGAGCTCCTATTTTATTCCCATTTGTAAAACAGCAAAAAAAAAAAAATGGCCTGTGTGGTGGGACATAAATTGTGAAACATGCTTGGGGGATTTTTTTGCGCAGAAGTTAATTCGTTCGGAATGTCTGCGCGGGGGGGGGGGGAGCGGCAGCAATACCCATCTACATAAACACCGGTTTATCATTTTGTTACACACTGATTGCGCCCGCCATGTGGTAAATGGAAAAGTGCGAGGGCGTTGGATAATACACACGGCGTCCCTTATGCTGGAATTGGGGATAGTTAATGAACCCCATGCGTCTGCGTAAGACAATGAACGCGCGCTTTATATTCAGGCACTATCCTGCTCTGTTCGGGTGAGGCATTTCCTCCTCAATGTATAGTAGCCCCGTGTAGAGGTGATGTCATAGCACAACACCCACTGCCTGTTTTGTGTGTATTGGCTACGCAGTGATGGTTCCCCAACAAGTGCGATTTTTTATCCTTCCAAATGTTTTTAGTTTTTTTTTCCCCACCGCTCACCGCACTTATGTTTGCTTATACTTTTTTTTTACTCCTGCCGCGCGAAGGACAGAGTGTGTATTATTTGCAAGCAAGGACATGTTCGTGATGATAACACGGGTCATAACAAAAAGTGGGCTCCCTTACTCCCCACTGTGACGATGGGTTACTGTTTTGTTTCCCTTTGCCCAGTTCCGTATTTCCCCTTTAACGGCACATGCCTACTTCTGGAAGTGCCTACTAAAAATGTGGACACAGGGCACCGTACGTATGCATTGTACAGATGGGTATGTTTTCCCCGAGGCGAACTAAACGGAGTGGATGGTGTGTATGTGTATATGTATGGGGGAGTATGTAGCATTCCCCAGGGGCAGTCAAATGCATCCTTTTCAAATGCGTGTTTTTGCTTTCTTCCCTCGGCCATGTGGCGAAGACAATAAAAAATGAATAAAAAAACATGGACACAACAATATTTTTTTTTTCAGAACACAGGGATGTTTCCTGGTTACTTCGCTCGTCTACTTGTTTAATAACCTGTCAGACCGATCTGCGTGCATGTTTTTTTTTTTTTTTTTTTTTTAATACAAGCATAGCGGCACGTTGGAAGAGACTATTATGGATGGCTCTCCCTTTCGTCGTGTTTCTTTGTTGATCCATTTTTACATGTCCCTTCCTTTTTGTCCAAGCCCGTTCTCCATGTGACTTTCGTCGTTTGTCAACATGTGTAAAATTGGGGGGGCGGGGAAATGAAAAGTTAACTATGGGGCGGCAAAAGGGGGAGGAAATGCAACCGATAATCTTCACTGGCGTATTTATTTATTTTTTTTCTTTCTTCCCTGTTGCCTCCCCATATTTAACTTTTTATTTTTTTCCCGTCTTCCTCCCCTCACATGGGAATTGCTCGTCCGTTCCGCACAGTTTTGGCCAACTGCGGCGCCAGTTTTCCCACCTGGGCCATTTTTTTCACGCACCTTCCCCCCTTTGGCCTGCGCGTCAGTAAGCTGTCTGCGCGTACGCATTTGTATATATGTCCATATGTATATGCGAGCTTCACATCCGCTCACGTGTGTTTACGCGCATTTCCAAAAGCGTAAAGAATATATCCCTGTCATCCTGTCCAGTTCAGTCCACCTCCTCCCCTGTGTTCTTTTAAACAATGCATACATGCACCATGCACGCGCGAATTGTGTTGCATATTTTTTTTTTTTTTTTTTTTTTTTTTTTGGTGGGTTAAAAAGCAGTTTCAGTCAATTTAAGGTGAGAAAGAAAAAAAAAAAAAAAAAAAAAAAAAAAGCGGCAAATTAGGATGAAGCGCAGGTTTTCCTTTACTGTTAAAGGAGTTTTTCATTCGTGCCACAGGACGCACGTAAATTATTTATATTTTCCCTTCCGATTTTGTTTTCCTTTATTTTTCATTTCCCGTTTGGCACCTTCTGCTACGCAATGCGTGTCACGTCCGTTGCGTTAATGCGCGCCATGCCCATCGCGGCAGCAGCTTTGATTCCTCCATTTTCTTGTATATGTGCTGTATACTTGAAGAAGATTATTTGATAATAATGAAACCCCTTTGTTTTGTTTTTAATTCGTCGTGCACACCCCTGTGGACATTTAGTACGCATAAGCGCATGCTTTCCAACTGTCTGCTTGTGTGCACATATTTTTTTTTGTGTGTATAGTGTATGTACCTCTTCGCGAGTACTCACGTTTGTACAAGTGTGAAAATATGAGGAGAAGAAGAAGAAAAAAAACGACGGACATATTTCCTTCCTTCCTTTCTTCCTCCCTTCCTGTTTAACCGTTTCTTCTTTTTTTCCTTCCCACTTTTTAATCATAAGAAAGGGGAGAGAAAAAGGGGGAGTTTTTCTTTCTTTCTTTTTCTTTTTTTTTTTTTTTTTGTAGATTTGCAGTCTTTGTTTGTTTTTTTTTTTTTTGCCCATTTCACGGCCAGCATATCATTTTGCACATTTCTCATTTGGAACGTTCCTTTTCGCTTTGATCGCGGTGATTCCTCCCTCCCCCCCTGCTTACCTCCCATAGCCACGTTGCTAGCCGCCGAACGTCACCCCTCAGAGCGAACATGATTAATAATGTCTTTTATGTGATCTTAGTATTTTCATTTTTTTTGTTAATAATTAAGTGTGAATATATTAAGAATGAGCAGCAGGAAGTAGTGTTCGAAACGGACCTCCCCGAGGGGGGTGGACACTACGAGGAGAAGACTTCAAGTTTAGAGGACAACGACACCAGTGATGTAAAGTTAGGATCCGACGCTGCGGGGGGCGATGTGGACGTGCAGCTGCAGGTAGATGTACTCATAGGGGAGGAGCAGACAGTGGAGAAGGGCGAGGGGGGAGCTGAGGCAGGTGTCGCCCTCTCTGTGGAAGGATCCGTACAGAGCAGCATGGCCACGGAGAATGAACCCAAGGTAGATGGCCACGTCGGCGTGGAAGAGGTATCTGATAGTAACACCACCAGTGGCAGCAGTGTCGAACAAAATGGAGAATCGGCTCCAGGTAACATTGAGGACATGGAAGAATCCACTGTGAACGACATGGTCAATGAGGGTGAACCAAAGGGAGATAGTGACGTTGGCGTAGAAGAAGCTGCCTCAAGTGATGTCCTCAAAGAAACTGAATCGGAGTCTGACGACGCCAACGTGGTAGAACTTATCGCTAAGGACACTTCCAAGGGGGATGAAGTGAAGGCAGACAGCCACGTCGTGGAGGAGCAGGAGGAAACCACGCATAGTAACGATGTCACTGTGGAGAACACCACCAACGAGAACGAATCCAAGTTACATAGCACCGCCTTCATGGAGGAGGAAGCTTCTAGTAATATGGCCAAGGAGAGTGAACCCAACGCAGATGGTATCGACCTTATGGAAGAGAAAGAAGACACTAACGCTGTTGAAGAGAGTGAACACATTGCAGATACCACCGCCTTCGTAGAAGAGGTCGCTTCTACCATCAATCTCAAACAGAATGAATCGGAGTCAGATGGCGTTGTCACCGTGGAAGAATCCACAGCTGATGACGTCGTTAAGGAGAATGATCCCGTTGAGGATAATGTCGTCTCCATGGAACAGGAAGCTGTTAGTCATACAGCCGAGGACAGTGAACCAGAGACAGATAGTGCCAGCCCCATGGAACAGGAAGCTTCTAGTAACATTGCTGCGGAGAATGATCTCGTTGCGGATAGCGCAGTCGTGGAAGAGGCAACTCCTAGTGACGCCATCGAGGAGATTGAATCTAAGCCAGATAGTGTAATCGCCATGGAAGAGGAAGCTGTTAGTCATGCCTCTGAGGAAAGTGAATCCCAGGAAGATAGCTCCACGGTCATAGAAGAACCCGTTGAACATGACGCCACCAAGGAAAGCGAACCCCAGGTAGAGAGCACCACGTTAACAGAACCTATTGAAAATGACGCCACCCAGGGGGATGACTCCATTGTGAGTAGTCCCGTTGAGGAGGGTGAATCGAACCAAGATGCGATTGCCATAGAGGAAGAGGATGCTGTTGGAAGCAGCGTTGAAGAGAGTGAGCCCCAGACAGATCATGTCGCCACAGAGGAAGAGTCCAGTATGAGCAGTCCCGCTACGGAGGACGAACCGAACGAAGACGACATTGCCACTGTGAAGGAAGAGGCCGCTCCGGCTGAAACCATTCCAGGTGGTGATTTGCCCCCTGAGAGCAGCTCCGCAGGCGAGAGAAAGCACTTCCTGGTGGAGTTCCAGGAGAGATTAAACCAGTACGATGACGCGATTGACGAAATCATACTAAGAAGCCTACACAGAAAGAATTATAATTACTTTCACATGTTAGAAGAGTATGCACTGAAAACAAAAATGAGTGCAGACATGTACACGGGGATGCGATATATAATAAAAGTGATCAGCGGAACGATCGTAGTAACTCCTTCATACAACGAGAAGAAAAAGTTCTTTAATTACGAAATTGAAGAAAGTACATTTAAGCGTCATTTCGTAACGTCTCTTTTCAGATGGTACACAAATTTTAAGCTAGTAGAATCACATTTCGACAAGGCAAATTACGTGTACTATTTAGCTCATGGTGATGATGATAAACGTGTGTACTCTTATAGGTATACCTACAGACTTATATTGAATTTACTAAGTTCAGAAACCTTTTCATTTTATATAGACCTAAATAAATTTTCCTTGTTAGATATACTAGACAATTATAATAAGTACAATTTTAAGCTAAACAACACCACCAGGTACTACCCATTTCACATGTACAGCTGCAAAGCCTTCAATGATTTCGTGGTCGATTATTTCGAGTTTTATAATCACCGCTACTTTGAGAAGCACAAACATTTGATTGCTGAGGAGGCCTACAATAATGGAATAAAGAAGAATGACAATAAGTTGTTTACAATGTTGAAAAGGCTGAACCCGAACTTTGTTTTGTATCCATTTGTGAAGGAGAGCACTTGTTCTTCTTCTTCTTCGCCCCCTTTGGTGGAAAATTACCTCGATGCAGAAATTGATCTGATTTTTTCCATTTTTAAGGAATTTTTTATAAACCTGCTGAATGACCTCTACAATGAGTACTACAACGATGGAGTGAAGAGCGCCAAGAGGAAGGCATCCCAGATGGAGTTCAGTTCAGGTGTCGGTGACGCCTCTGTGGAGGGATCACATAAAGAGGATGAGTTGAAGGAGGAGTGGAAAGACATGCCACCTACTCAAGACGCTTCATCTGCGGAATCGAGCGGTCCGGCGGAAGTTGCTGCGGGACAAGCTAGTGAAACTGTCGGCGTGAAGGAAGACACCGTAGGAAAGGTGCAGGGAGGAGAGTCCATCACGGACAAACCGGATGCAAAAGAACCCGTCGCTGCCCCACAAGACGATCTAATAGACAACGACATATGGAAAGACCTACTGGAATCGTATAAGGAAGCCCCCAAAGCAGAAGATCTGAAGGAATACAACCAATATATTTTGAAAAATCTCAACACCATTTTAAAGCACTCTGCACAAAAGAGAAAGCAGGAAATGGAAGATTATAAAAATAATTATGAGTTGAAGGATGGGTTCATTCTTAACATCCGTACGGCCAGACATACGCCCCTTTTATTCAACCCATCGAAGGACATCTACTTGTACCTTAACCAGATAAGCAGTAAGAAGCAGGTGAATTTTAAAAATATATACGATAATTTAATTACCATTATTAAATATAAAGAGGGTAGTAATTTCTACGACAATTTATTGCAGAGCAGGAGGATAGCGGGGGGGCTGTGGCGAGGGGAGGAGTCTCCAGGTGTGGAAGTGAAGGGAGCAGCTAGTCCATCTGTCAAACGGATCATCGAGCGGGTAGTCGTCGACGAGGATTTGCCCAGCGAGATCAACTCAAACGACTTGAATGCATTTTTGCTATTCATTGAGCGGGGTGAGGCGGCTGCGAGTGGAGCCGCTACCGGTGGAGCGGCTGTCGGTGGAGCGACTACCCCTGGGACGTATCCAACTCGCCGAGGCGTGCACTCCTTCTACCGAAATGTAAACTTGAGCGAGTTCACCCCCGCGGCGATCACCACAAAGGACCAACTCCATGACCAGCTGAAATTGTTAAGGAAAAAGTACACGGAGAAGCTAAAAAACGAAGCAATGTGCGTCCTGGCCTTCCTCTACCTAGTAGGAATAAACGACAACGGGGGAAAGTTACAACTACCCTATGGGTTCCCTCGAAATATTGATTACTCCGTTAAGCTCATAAGAAGGGGAAAAGATGGTCTGTGTAATTTTTTAAGTGGTATACTCTACCATTTAAACCTGCCAATATTTGTAAATAATTCCTCCATATCCATAACCACTGAAATGAGTGAAGACATAATGAATGCAAGTGACAATTCTCTTAATAGCTTTTTTTATATATACTACAGAAATAATGGGACCATAAGAAACCACGATTTTTTATCCAATGAAAATAGAATAATACCCAGTTCAGTAGATAATATCAAGTCAAAAATTGTGTCTTATTCTTTGGGTTCTACTAAAGATGATTTTTATAGCAAGCTGGCCTTCACAAATAATATGATTAGACTCAAATATAAAAACAAAGACAGTAATATATTTTTGAAGGACTATTTTGATTTTACCTTTGACAAAAAGATTTACAAAAATTCGGTAATTAAAAATAATATATCTCCTTTTCTAAGTTCATGTGATTATTTGTTAAGTAATATCCTGGGGGCAGTTGTGGATTCTTTAAAAAATACCTCTGCTATTGAAAGTGGGGTGTATGAAGAAAACATCAGTGAGAAGAATAGACATTTGATTCACAACACGGTAGATTATAATAAAAGTTTGTTTGAGTATTTTTTAAAGTTAGCTGATAGTAGAAATTCTTACGCCCTTGCAGCTCTGGGGGAAATTTACTACTTAGGAAATGAAAGCATAGGTATTGAACGAGATGAAATGAAAGCTTTTGAGTTTTGGAAGAAAGCCGCAGACCAGGGAGATACTACCTCTGCTTTGTCCACTGGGTATGCTTACCTAGATGAGTATAAGAAACATGTGAGGAAGGAGGAAATTATTAAAACGATGAGTAAAGACGACTTGCTCAATATGATTAAGGAGGAAAAGGGTGCTAGTAGTAGTAGTAGTAGTAGTAGTAGTAGTAGTGGTAGTGGCGATAGCGGTAGCGGTGCGGGGGAAGGGGGGAAAAATGACAGCGAGGGGAAGGAGGCCAATGGGGGCAGTTACTTCGCTTTCACATCCGGGGCAGCAACTGCGGGGATGCACACTTCAGTAGTGCAACCTTCCGGACAACAAAATGAAATGGGCTCTGCTCAGGATGGGGATTCTCCACTTGGGACCCCTAATCATATGGGCGCTTCCGGCGCAGCAGCGGCATTTTCCAACCCCTTGTATGGCGATGGGCAAGCCCCTCCATCCGCTCAATCCACGCCAAACACATCAAGCGGTTACGCGGCTGGCCAAGCGGGCATACCCTTTTGGATGGGCGAACAGATGCAAGATAGAGCAGAGAATAGGGATAATGCATCGACTAACCAAAGCGACGACATTATTAAAAAGTACATGCAGGAGCTTAGTGAGGAGAGAAACAAAGCATTCAAAAATGCAGAGCAGTACTTCCAGAAGGCCATTCGAAATAACGAAGAGAGTATAGAATATATTTTGGCCAAGTATAACATATACAAGTTTGGATTAGGCACAGAAAAGAATCTAGAGCTAGCTGGAGAGTATTTAAAAAAGGCGGCAGATAAAGGAGATAATATTTCACAAATGATGTTGGGCCATTACTACTCGGGGACAGACATAGGAGTTAAAATAAAAGACTATGATGAGAAAAACAAAAACGAGAATTTAAAAAAATCCTATAAGTACTATAGCATGTCTGCAAAAAATGGAAATATAATTTCGCTATACAATAAGAGCATCTTAATTCTTAAAGGAGTGAATCCCAATTTGAAGACTTTCAATGAAAAGTGTGAGAAAACGTTGAAGAAGTTTCACTTCATTGGACTCTTTAATGAGCGCTTGTATGTCTTGACCAAGTTGTTGAAGAGAAACTACGACTTTAGGGACTACACGGGGTCGCTGCTCGTGTCAGTTATTCTGTCCGAGCTGGGCGATCACCCCAACAATGTGAATGCGTCCATGCTGTGGGACTTGAAGCGAAAAACCATGCAGACATTCACGGAGAAGTATAACATGGTGGAGGGCGTTTTGGCGAACCTCCTCCAGAAGGCCATCAAGGAGGAGGGTGCCGCTGGCACTCCCATAAAGGGCGGCCAGGGTAGCCGCGCGGGCAGTGTGCGCAACAACCGCGTAGCCAACCCAGTGGATAGAATAATCCACAGATTGTACAAGAAGGGAAAGGGGGGAAAGTATTCCCTGCAGAAGAAATATAAACTAAGCGGAGACTCAATTTTGAAAACTTGTGCCATGGTAACATGCAGCACAATTGAGAGGAACAACGTCCTTTTTAACATGAGGTTTTGTCACTACTTGAGAGACGAGTTGTTACACCGAAGAAGGGGGGCCAATACAGGAGGGAAAAGCAGCGGGATTAGGAAGACCCACCGAAACGTCTACCATTACCATGTGCGCGAGCTGCGCCAAGCTCACAAACAAATTGATCTGTTCGAAAAGTATGATCAGATCGTAAAGAGTGAAATTGAAAAAGGTGTAACTCCCCGAGAGAAAATACAAAGAGCTGAAAGAATGAAGGGGACCATTCTGGAGCACTTCCGAACTAGTGAATTCCTACACTGTTATTATAAACCCATTTCTTATTATCAAATAAAGTTAGAAGAAGAGAAAAAGCAAAGTATGAAATGGAATGCTCAACAGGAAATGAGTAATGTTGTAGGGAACAGTAGCAGCTACTTTGGGTACACTCCTGGAAAAGACAAAAGTCAACAAGTGACAGATTTGTATGAAGCAGAATTCTCAAGATATTCTCCCCTCCTAGAAGGGGAAGACCTGAAAGAAATTTTTTATTACAAAAATACTTATTCGTCGAGCATGTTTGAGGAAATTCAGAGCTTTTCAAAAAACTGCGACATCTGCAAGCAGTACTACGACATATATTCAGCCTACTATGGTTATAAAAAATCCACCATCGATTTGATTAAAAAGTATAGAGATGGGGATGAGTACACAATAAAGAGTAAGAGAAAGGAGCTGCAATTTTTAATTAGGAACTCTGATGAAGAAGACCATGAGCCTTTGTATTACAAGGCGTTGTTTTTGGAGTACAATAACTTGGAGAGCTTGAAAAATATTTTACACATTTATTTGAAACTAGCCACGGACAATCATAATGCTTGCAATGTGCTGGGTGTTCTGGGCATTTTTAAAATTTTTTTCAAGAAGGTCTTCTTCGATGTCAGTGACTTCTTGGGGGACAAGACGGCGCAGCTTGTTAGTGCCGTCCGCGAGCAGATCGCCGTTAGTGGGATCAATACCCTTAACTGGAGTAAAGCAGGGCGCAGTGACGAGAGCCGCGCAATAGACGAGCGTGAAAAACGTGACGAACGTAACGAACATGACGAACGTGAAAGACGTGGAAAACGTGGCATTGTTGCCCCCGAGCCACCAGCCAACTCACTCAAAAAATACATTTTCACCGACATGAATTCCTGCGCGCTGCAAAACAACTTCCTCTTCAAGTCCGAGTTCAACAACAGGTGCCTAAATTTCGACCATTTTCTGAGCAGCAACCGCGCGTATTCGCAGATCAGCTACCAGGACTTTTTCAAGCTCTTCTACACCGTCGTGACGTCTTTTTTTAAAGTAGCATAGCGGTGGAGTTGCGTAGCGTGTAGGTCGGTAGCGCGGCGGCAAGACTGAACCGCTCTCACTTCTTCCGATTGCGCCTCGGAGAGTGTTTATCGCTTTTTTTTTTTTTTTTTTTTGGTGCGCCCCTCCGCTTCATTCGTACAACCCAGCGTGTTACCACATCGCACGCGCCGCGCATGCAAAATATAACTCGTGTGCGGGTCGGTTTGTTTCTACGCGTGCACCGAATTAGCCGCGGGTGTGTGTTTTTCACCTTGCGCTTTTTTTTTTGTTTCCGCAATTTAGGCTTTTTTCTTCGTTTCTCGCTTTAGCTTTTTTTTTTATCTCGTTACCGTCTTCACATTTTTTTTTTCGCGTATTTTTCTCTTGTTTTTTGCTGTTTGCTTCTTTCCTTTTGCTTTTTTTTTTTTTTTTTTTTTTTT